>NW_017257455.1:34798-214165 GCF_001594055.1 Mycetomoellerius zeteki | reverse complement strand
AATAATAAATAAAATAAATAAACTACAAAAATGTGTTATTAAACAAAAATATAATCTTATTCACACAACTTTCATATGTATAATATATTGTTTATTTGAATTAAATATTAAACATACTTCCGAATTTAATTCTTTTTGCAGAAACTGTACATCTAATACATCCTATACTTTAAAGAAAAGTTTACAGGATTTTATTTTCCAAAATTTCTTTATCAACTATTATGTAATCTAAAACTATTATTTAATATGATAAAAATAAAATATTAAATTAATGAGAAATTATTTAGATTGTTAGATTACAATATTTTCTTTACATTGCTGATAAAAAATAGAATCCAGTATATGCAATAATATAAAAATCCGATTCCATTGCATAAGAAGCGAGAAAATGTAAATAATGAATTGTTAATTAATTTAAAAAAAAAACTTAATATATTTCTTTCTTCGTATTAATAAGATCAAAGAACTTTATGCTATTTAAGCTGAGTTGTTCCACCTTTCGATGAACTTTAGCTCTTATTCTCTTACTCTCTTATGCTCTTACTCTGCTTTTAGTCTTTTGTTTATCTAATAGGTAAATTATCACATAGTTTATTTGAAGATGAAACAACCGACCCTTAGAAAATTACGATATTCTTCGAACATTAAGAATTCTTGAACTTCGTGTAAATCACTCGCGTTGGAATGCCCAGTTTGCAGTATCGATGTAGAACTGATTTGGATATGGAGTACATTTTCGCGGCCTTCCTCAAAGACATTCCACTGACGACAGCGTTAACGGCTCTTCTCGCCTGTTCCAAATCGCGTATAAATATTCGCGATTTCGCCGCACTTTGTAAAGGAGTCTCGTAAATGAATGGTCCTGAAACAGGAAAGAGGCGCAAATAGAGTACACATACTCAGAAGAATTCTCAACACTTGGACGAAACAAATTCTATCATATTTGCTTTTTATTTCCTCTTTATATTTCTATCCGCAGAGAAAAATTGAAGAAAATTATAAAATAGAATATTAAATAATCAAGACATTAAAAATAAATCAGGACATTAAAAATAAATAAGAGAGAGAAATAAAATTTCGCTCGAGGTAATTAAAAAGAAAGTATGGATATTCTAAAGAACTATGCTCTCGTTTTCAAGGATGTGACTTCAGGACAACGTTAAGAATACGAACGACAGTTTGAACTAATTCCAGGTTATAAGCAACAATCTCTCAGATCTGAGTGACATAAACAACTATTTTATTTAAGATCATCAAAGCGGAGACACTTATTGTGAAACATAATCAATCAATAGTATAATCAATGATTTTGTCATCTGCCTCTTATACTCTCGCATGAATCCTCTTCATGTGCGACTTCAGATTCCACTTGCGATTGCTCTTGTAACTGCAGTAGGGACAGCATTCCGCCTTCTTCTGGCCGCAAGAAGCTTTGATGTGCTCCACAAGATGATGTTTCCATCGATATGACTTCGCGCACTTGGAACACTTGAACCTACCAGCGACTTGCTTGAATCTGAATCGTAAGCGCTCAACGTAGGTATGATCATCGCTAGATCGATTGGTCGTGTTTGTATCAATTGCTTGATAGTCTTCAATCCAAACAACAAGCGGACCTGAAACACAAAAGCCAGCTTGTCATGTATGCGTTAACGCAACCAAGTTCTTAAGAGTATCCACTTCTGCATTCCCAGACGCGATCTGCTTTACTTAAAATATTTACATCTAAGCGGCATGCGATGAACAAAGACATCTTCGTAATAAATTTTATACCTATGGACTAAAAACTGGAATTACTGCGTCATTTCTGTTCATTTTAATACCCATTATGGCTCCAAACTGTTAAATTGTCCGCAAGTAATTAACGGAAAGACATTGTCATCGTAACAATCCGCACATTTTTTTCATTAATAGGAAAATAAAATGAGACGGTGAAAAATAAAATGAAAAATATTAGAGTTATGACAATTCAATAAAGAAAAGTTAAAGTTATAGATACAATTTTTGTTAATTTAATTTTTTACTTCATGATTTATATAATAATTAACGATAATTAAGAGCGCTGAATAAGTTCAAAGTTTGTATTAAAGTATGATAATGATTACAATTGTAAGCGAATTAATGAGGAAGTCAGAGAAAAATAAAATCCTAAGATAATTGATAAAAGTTTAAAAAAACACAAAAGTTTAAAAAATTTTGGAGATAAAATTAATGCAATTTATATTTTGATTCTGAAATTAAGACATTTTATAATTTAACGTAAAAAATAATTTATAAAATATGTAAAATAAAAAGACGAAAGGATGCAGTTCGAAGAACCTTCTCGTGACTGCGAATATGTACACAGGTATTTATTTAGAAAGCAAACGAATGCGAAACATTGTTACACAAACACTTAATCGCTGCGTAGCGCAGCCGACGCGACATGTGGCTTCACCGATCTATCGATCTACTGATCTATTGAATGGATAAAGTACATTAGCGGTGCGTCTCGTAGACAAATGGTTCATATCGTTATCGTCTCTATAACATCATCATCTGCCGAATGTACGTTATCATTCACGTACACAGTAAGAAACTTCGCGGTAATAAATTTTTGTAACGAGTATCGATACAAATTTCATCACTAGGGTGATTAGGTGAATCCCGATTTTGTTAGCATGCATTTCTCGATATGCAATTACTGCAATTTCCTAAACTTGTACCTTCTTCTGTTTACGAGGCTTCCGTGTAGGTTTCGTTACATTTAATCTGCTCAGACGTCTTTACGTCAAGGTATTATTTCGTTCCTATGTTATGAAATGTCGAAGTTAGCGTTTCGAATTTGGATAAATGACTAACGCGTTTAAGTGATTAATGGGACGATACAGCGTTTCGAGTATCTGACAATAATTCACCTACGATCTACATAATATCTTTCGTTCTCGTTTCATTGTTGCACAATATAAAAACAGTTTGTAAAACAGGATGACCGTGCGTTATAAAGCCCTAAAAAGAAAAATCAATGTTCATATCAATTGAAGTCTGTATATATTATTGTGTAAAAGAGGCCGCGGATGCATGCTTATCCCTAATCACGGTTACATTATCGTAAATGAAATTACTGGCTGATTGTTGAATACGTTTAATTGCCGGTACGTCGATAAATGTAAGTAACTGTCGTCTAAAATCCGCTACGCCACATGGCTAAGTGTAGTTGGAGCTAGCGTAATTTACAGTCAAATTGCACTATACTCGAGCAGTCTCTATAATGCACGATAATCGACGGTACAAGGGCGTATTACTAATCGCGTTAAAAAATGACTCCATCGACATCTTCTTAAGTTTAAGTATCGCTTATCCTTAAACCTACAGCTTTGACTTTTAAGATCATTACGTAGTCTTCGATGGTTGCCGTCCTCCGACATCTTCCGGCGGCTATACTTATAGTTACGTGACCATTAATGTCTCATTAGATAGTAATCAGACTTTCCTGTCACTCTGCACACATACACATACACACACGCGCGCGCGCGTATATACGCGTGATATTGAAGTTACGAATTGTGAGTAATGATATTCGGATATTATTAATCGCACCAATAGTGAATAGAAAGCGTGTTTTTTTCTTTTCTTTTTTTTTCAATAAAATTGCGTATAGGTAGAAAAGTCTTTGATAAGATAAAACATTTATGACGAAGATTAATAAAAGTAACAAAGATCTTTCGTTACGATTGGAAATTATTGGATTCCCAAGTTGGAATACGATTAATAAGTAATTTTGAACAAACGAAATTCTTCGAAAGAATTAACAAAAATTTTAATCACTCTTGATGCGAATATACTTGAATCCTTTTTCAATAAAAATCAGAAACATATTTATAATTAGTTTGTAGTTATAATTGCACATTTTACTTAATATTAAACAAAGTACCTAAAAAAATGTACTACTCTGTCTTAAAACATATAAAAACAATATCCATATTATTCTGAGTTCTGAAATCTTACGGAAGAAACAGCCTTTAGACTAGATTTTGTTCACTCAAATGTGATTATATCTACAAAGTCACTTTTCTCACGTTAAACAATTTCTGAAAGAAGCTAACTTCCACGCGTGTTAGAGCCTAAAATAATCTGAAATAAAATAAAAACTCCGAGAGTTAAGTCGGCGAACGTCGCAAGCACAACTAATATAAATTAAAACAGTCGAATATCGCTCTCGCGGAGTCTCGAATGTCAACGACGACATCACACAGAGTCTATAGTACGACACTTATTGTTAGACCGTATACAGATCATTGATATGACGTGTCATATTACAACTATATACGACGTCTTACGTTTTCGAGAATCGACGTTCCGATAAACTTCAAAGCAATCGGGCATAAACGCTGTGTATATTCGCTGCTTCTGTCATCATTCGAGCAAATATTTTAGTTCCTCGTCGGAAAGCAACGCATCAGTTTTTGTTCGAATACGCGAGCTTCTTATCAGATAAGAACATAGCATGGGAAGCTACGGGAGGACAGTTCCGCAGGGCGTATGATATTATCCGACTACCAGATTATCTAATTCAAGGAGACCGTGGCGAGGTTCTTCTTCCTGCGAAAGAACCATCGAGATCGATGAGTTTCTCGTTCGTTCTGATCGCGAGAAAAACCTCGGACGAATTCCTCGCGGAGACGTCGCGATTACGGAAGAATCGAAGACGTCAGTCGACGAGATACCGGGGATGTCGCCCTAGCGCGACGTCTACTTGATGTTGTGCACCGAGAGCAGGTGCTTGAGGAAGCTCGCCTCGATCCTCGATCTGTAGGGGCAGTATTGGCAGGAAAAGTGCGTCTCGAAGGTGACCATGCCGCAGCCCATCTTGAGGTGTTTCCGCAGGTTCGATGCCCACGAGTACATCTGGCCGCAGCGGGGGCACACGTGCAGCCGCGGCCTCACGATTGGAAAGAGGGGTGCATCTGAAAAGAGAAGCGTCTGTTAGAGCGCGATCACGAAGACCGCGAGAGGATCGGGTCTCATCCCCGCTAACGGGGTAGTGCGAACCCGTGAGATCCCATTTAGGGCCTAGAGTTGAACGGTCACGAGGTAACAAGCGTCGAACGCAACCAAGATAGTCTCTATACATCGAAGCGCATGCCTTGAGCAAGTCGGGAATGGATTCTCCTCGAAGACGTCCTCGGGATGATCCATCTAGCGATACGGCGCTTTTCGAGTGTCGCGAGCAAAACGTCTCTTCGAATTCGTGGTTCGAAGTGCGAATGAAGTTACGAGAGCGAGAAAACGTCTAATCTCATGAAAATTCGTGCATGATCGATCGTCTCGAAAAGCGCTTCTTCAATTTCAAGGAAGAAAACTAACACACGTGCGATTGCCTTTTTGTACATACATACTTACTTCGTTCCTGTATCGATACTTTTCGATATCTATGACCTGAAACAGAAGTAATCCGCGAGAAAACCAATGCAACTATAATTCAGCTATAACTGCAGCTGGAAAAAAATTGAAGGATTAAAAGGAAGATTATCATAGGACGTATTACAATAGATAGATTTTATTACAGACATAATTTCCTTTTTCTCCTTTTGAAGAAGAGTCGATCTCTTTAAAAAAAAAAAAAAAAAAAAAAACGTATAGTCGTCTAATCGCGCGTGTGTCAATACAAATCTATATTGTGCTTGCAAAACAGATGTCTCTTCAGGTTGCCTTTGAAGTTCGACTTGTAATCGCAAACGGTGCAGCAGAAATTCGGCGGTTTACCGCACGCCATTTTCTGATGTAGACGTAGACTCGATGGCCACGAGAAGTTTCGTCCGCACCATTGGCACGCGTACTTGACACCTGCAACAGAAATGCTAGTCAGTGAGGAAATCATTTTACAATCGCGCGGGATAACCGGAGAATTCCACCACGATGCGAACGAGGATGCTTTCCAGCGAGTGTCTTTCTATCCGCAGAGTGCTTTGAAGACGCAATCTCACAATTAGTAATGCATATAACAAAACATGTCTCTGAAGCACTTTCACACAAGAAATATTACTATTATAATCGTTATGAATTTATTTACATTTGACTTTTTTCTCTCAAAATTAAATTTTCCGCGAAATGTTAAGACATCCATGGATCGTATGTACATTATACCCTTCTTAAATACAAAAGAAAATATTTCAGCTGCTGAGAATAATATACAAGATCTATGAATTAATCCATGAATAAATCCATTTTACTTCTTTTCCCAATATTTTTGCTTGTGAAGAATGTTAAAAAACATGTGCTTGAAGATATTTAGCAGATATGTCGCGATAAAGTTGTGTGCAAAGTACTTAATATAGCATGAGAAAGCGGATATAATAAGATGAAAATTAAAATAAATATGCGTTTAATATACTAAATTGATTATTTAATATATTATCATTGATGAAATTGTGCGAATCTTTATAAGGTGCCAATTTCGTGAATTGATTCTGCCGACAAATAAAAACTTTTCACATGAATTTGTAATAAATAAGTTAAACTTCCAAAGTTGCATTAATAATTTATTTTATCAAGACATGGCATTTTTGGCAGAAAATTAAAATAAAATCAGTTTTACCCTGATTGCATGGATCTGTTAGACCTGGCGTTTTTAATCATATAACTCTTTAATTTCTCAATAAACCGATAAATTATAAAATAAACTAATTGTAAAAATATATATTTACGATCATTTTATACTTTAAAAAAGAAGTTTAAAAATAAAATCTATTTGACGAAATTTCTTGCAATAAAATATACGAATCTTTTAAATCCATGCTATATATTACTGTAATAAAAATATCATGCATATAGCGGTTAAAGAAAATCTCAGGTTCTAATTATAAAAATGCTTTTTCTTGATGACATCATATTCTTCTTTTAGTTCAATTTGTATCATATTTGCAATATTAGTATTGTTAACTTGATGATAAATCGCATTCGGTACTCATATGTTTGCTCAGATTCTTCAACCAACTATAAAATCGTTATTATCTGTAGCACTAATGAATCGATTCTAAAAATATCGTCAAATATCGATTAACTACAAGATGATTCCGCAATAGACCATGATTTACAAAAATTTTGCAGGGACATTGAATAAAATACAAACAACACTCGACGAACTCTATCGAACGATTTAATATCATTTTCATTTCGGCTAATTAAATTTATAATAATTATAATTTATTATAAATAACATTCTGGTCGATGCTTGTTAAATAACTTCATGCATAACAGATTTATTTAATAAATAATAATTTACAGAGATCCTGATATGTAACAATAAATAATTTTCATTATTTCTGCTTCATCAAATATATGTATCTGCAAAGATTGATTGCAACAACGATAAATAATTAAAAAAAAAAAGGTAAATATTGAAAACGTTCAGGGCCATACTTTGATAGTATATGTAAAGGTCGAAGTCATTGAAGATGAATCATCCGTTGTTTTCAATATTTACTTAAAAAAAAAAAAAATTAAGTTTCATAAAATTATACAAAATTATTCTCTGGATACAGTCTCTGGATGCATTCTCTGTATGTGTTTATGCAGACTGCTCTTGTATTTGGTGCGATGCGAGCAATAAGGGCAACACTCCTTTGGATCCTTGCCACATTCGATCTTCAGATGACTCCTCATGTTTCTCAGCCAGCGATAATACTTGCCACAGTTCGGACACTCGAATAAACCCGGTTTCTTGTCGAGATAACTGGGAAATTTTAACTCTGAAGTCTTCGGGTCAAATTCCGCGCAATTAAAATTGTACGGAATTTTGCCTTGACTAGTCATCTGATCCTGGTGATGCTGAGGGATACCTTGCCATACTATCATCCCTGAAAGAAGATAAAATGCTGCGGTTAGTAAATGGTCACGGAGATTTCGAGGTGAATAAATTTTAATGGCTGGTTGAGTCCAACTCGATTTTCAAAAATTTGGTCACAAAGATGAGAACATAGGATACTGCAGCGCCTTTATCTATATTGAGTCTAGTATCTTATAATTAATTTTTTATCAAATTTATGCATTTATATCTATAAGAAACAGTTCTACGAATAATAATTGACACAAGAAGATCAATTTAATATGTAACATTTTTACATTTATCTTAATTAACACTAATTAAGCACTTCCTTCTTGTAAAAAACATTACTAATAAAAAGTTGATAATAATTTTTAACAAACGCTGTAAAGTATGTTTTTATAAATAAACAATTATGGCTTCATGTTACAATCAAAGACAAAACAAGATGGCCGGCCGCGTGTAAAAATTATTTCGCTGCCCGAAAAGTAGACATATATTTGTATTTAGAAATCTTCAACTTAAAAAAACGGAAACAAAAAATCATGCAAGATATGTTAATAGATATAAAGGAAGACAGTTTTAATGAAGACCCTACCAACATCCAACAAGTTACAGTTTTATCGCATTGTAGCACGTCTAAATATAATTCAATGAATTTTGTCTTCAATCGTCTCTGGCTTTAGCCACTTACGTGCTACATACGTGTTGTACACTCACTAGGCACATCTCTCTAATACAGTGATTGGAATCAGGCAGAATTATTCATATAAATACGTGAAAAAAATGATGCAATTTATTTATTTTAAAATTTGGCAAGTTTACAAATTCAGGTCATTAACATTAAATATAATGTATAATAAAGAAAGGAAGATAAAGACGGGATGGATTTCATTGACATCAGGTTTGTTCGCGTTGCTTGCATTTTTTGCATTTAGCATCTTCGTTTTCTCTCTCTTCAAAGCCCAAACATATATTTATCTTCTTCTTGAGGCTTCTACGGATGCTTTCTGTATGAAGGTTATCCGTTTCGCGGGTTTTCTCCGTGTCCAAATCCATTCTTGGAATGCCAACGTTTCGTGAACCTTGCAGTCCACTTCATCAGGGCGACTACCGATACTACAGTAGTATAGACCTGATATTACAGTAGTATCAGGCTGCTCCTCGCCCTGATGAAGTGGACTGCAAGGTTCACGAAACGTTGGCATTCCAAGAATGGATTTGGACACGGAGAAAACCCGCGAAACGGATAACCTTCATATATTTATCTTATTTTAAGCAAAAATTTTTATTGATATTAAGGATTCAGGATAAAATTTTGTTTTCGTTTCGAAATATGTGATTTTAATATAAAATCATCTTTTCATTTAGAAGGAGAAAGAGAAAGAGAGAGAGATATCACACTATTAATGTATTCGCTTGGATGCGTAATTTTACGCTTACGACTATTAAAAAATACAAATATTAATACAGATAATTAAAAAAATTTTACCAACGCAAAAAAATTAGTATTAAGAAATGTTCCGATTCTCATAAAAAAAGATGATGTTCTAAGCGAAAAGAGCTATTTTCAAATCAATCTTTGACATGAAAAATCAATTTTTCTAAAGAAAAAGAGATTATTTTAAATCTTTTTTGCAAAAAAAGTTTTAACTAGTCAACCCAGAGATCGAATATTCTTATAAAATTCTTATTACTAATTAGCGGATACGTCAATTTAAAAAGCAGTTACATAATCGCAATTGACACAGGCATTATATATACAAGTTAATTTACGCAATATCTGCGATATAATTAAATCTCAATGGTAACTGCAACTGCCTTCCCCAGTTACGTTAATTTACGCGTATACAAGTGTTGCCAGGTAAAAAATAGAAATCAGTCAGGAAGACTGCGGAAGTGATAAAGTGAGCACGCGACATTTACGAGCACTAGATGCTGCTGGAGAAAACACTCTTCCCAGGATGATTGGTGCGGATATGCTGATACAGATTGCCGCGTTGTTTCGTCCTATGGGGGCAATACGGACACTTGAATTGCGGTTCCTTTCCGCACTCATGTCGCGTGTGTCTTAGTAAGGTGCCGCGATGCTGGTAACCTTTGCCACATCTGTCACAACGATAGGGGAACGTAATATCCCCGCTTCTCTGCTTGCCCATCCAGAGTGTTAGATCCTTAATTGACATCATTGGCAAATAGATCCGTTGCTGCATGTTCCTGGGCAGAATCATGCGCGGTATTGATGGCTCTGCAAGCGAGAGGAAGAAGAAAACGGAGGGCGTTAGTTACAGAAAAAGATGCAGTGACTGCGTTTATGAAGATATTAAGTAATAATTAAAGTAGAAAGAGAAAGAGAAAGAAAAATGTATTTCTCATTTTATTACTTGCGCTATATTATTTCAATCTACAAATAAACCATAAATGCGATTAAATCTGAGACAAATGATAGGCGAGATCATTTTTGTAGGCAGGATATAATATTGTGCCACAGAATTTTCAATTGGCAAAATCATAAAAATGATTGCTTAGATTTTGAACATTCACATTTGAATATGTAACTCCAATTAGCAGAAAGCCCAGTCTTCAATTTTCAGGTCCCTGAAAAATCAGATTCTTAAATCATTAAAATATTCCACTTTGAATCAATTTTATCAAAAGTTTTGTTCGATCTCTCTGGAAACTGCACCAGAATTAAAATATTCAGTTATTTAAATCATATTTTGAGAAGAAAATTTTAGAAAGAAAAATTTATAACATATAAATTTATAATAACTAATTATTAATATAAATATATTCATTTTCAATGAATTTAGGTTTATAAATTTTCAATAATAAAAGCAATTCGTTTTATAATTTTTAAGATATTTTTTGCTTGTTCCGTCTTACAGAATTTATTATTACAAATTTCATCGAATTTTTATCAAAATTGATTAACAGAACTCAATTAACCTCTCTCCGTGATTACTCACGAAAAAAACCATAAATCTATATTTGGTGGAAAAGATGATAACATGATTGAATTATATAAATATTTATTTAAACTAATCATTAATTCATAATTTTAGTAAATGCGTGAGCATATAATATTAAAATATATAATGATAAAAATACTAGATCATACATCTTCTTTTATTCTCTATTAAGCTTCTGTATATGTATATATGTAAATTGAAAATTTTCCGTAAATCTGATAAATCATATACATTAAACTCATCGCGCCATGATAATATGAGCACAATCTCTTTGGTGTACACCCACAAACGCATGTCATATGAAACTGGAATCGCTCAGTTTACCAAAATGCCATTAATTATGTAGTATCATTAAATGGACGACGAAGTACTGTTGCAAAGACCAGGTTGCTAATTCTATCGACCCTCTCTCATCTCTATTCGAAATGTAATTGTTCACATTGGAAAAGTTTGAAGGACCTAAAGAATAGAATGCACATTAGTCATAATAACAATCCAAATAATGTTATTAAAAATATCGAAAAGCATCTAGATCGACAATAATCAAACATTCTTAAGAAAGTAACAATACGAACTTGCTTTATTCGATTGTTTATAATATGTATAGTTTATAATACGGACAATGATAAATAATCTACCAAGGAAATGACTTTATTTCGATTAAGTAAAAAAATATCGTATTTTATTCGTTCTTTTTTTAAGATAATTAGACAAAATACAAGAGATAATACAATTAAAATAAATTTTTTTCGTTTTTCTGTTGTTCATCTTCCCTCTATCATGTTTAAATTCTGATCATGATGACTAGATACATCAGTATCCGTACTATAATTGTATTACGGCAGATACGAATCCTCCATTTCTCTATTTCAAACATGTTCAATTGCACAACAATAATAATACAATTAAAAACAATCAATGATCGAGCAAGTAAAATGTTCGAAAATATAATGTGTTTTTAGGTTCAATACCAATACATTTTGACTATCACAGAGTCTTCATCAGTTTAAATTAATATAAGGTAAACGTCCCAATATCCGGACATGTACCTATGTCCGGACACTTACACAAAATTTAATATTATTATTAATCTCAAATACTTTTTTTATTACAGTATTATAATTTAATTGCACATTTAAAGATTACAATTAAATTATAATATTACGTTTTATAAAGCGTATTTGAAACTAATAATTAACTTAAATAAATAAAGTGTTATGTAAATGGACATAGGTTATCCGAACATAGGTACATGTCTAGTCACTGGGATCGGACAGTACCTATAATGTCCGGATAGTTACACAAAGCTTTATTTATTTAAATTAATTATATTAATCTCAAATGCTTTTTTTCCTCTTAAAGATCAATTTGAATTAGTTTTCTTTTGTCATTAAACATCTATTTATATCATTATTTTCCGTCAGCATACTAATTTTCTAATTGTGGTCGGACACTGGGACAATTACGTCTCAGTGTCCGACTGGCTTGTCCGACCACTGGTACATTGATGCATTCTATTATTTATTTAAATATTTTAATTAATAATTGTTATAAGTGGGTTCAAATAATTTTTCCTTGCTTAAGGGAGTCTTGAGTTTTCAAATGAATACAAATATTTATATTAAAAACCTTTGTGATATTATAAATTGCATTATTTATGAGAACATAACGCTTAAACGTCCGGCTACTGAGACATTTACCTTAATATGAACTCAACTAAAATTTTAAAATAACGTATCAATATAATAAAATATAACGGTGATAAACTAAACACTGTAAAAGTGACAACGAGAGACTAAATCAAACCAGACTTCGATATCTCAAATTATTAAATATTTCTTTTTCGACATGATAATTTTGGTCAATATGCTTTACTCACATCCAACAAGATGATATGATGTAATCGTCAAATAATAAATCAAATAAATAACTAATTCGTCGTTTGATGGCGAGTATCACGTTAGTCCAAAATAATCCAGTCAAGAAATAAAAATCGAGTGAAAAGCGTTAAGATAAAAACTGAATAAAATGAGTATAAATGTCTAGTTTGAATTTAGTCTCATATTATTGACGAATCCCAAGGGTGATTGAGATTTCTTCATTACACTATACGTATTCGAAAGCAACACGAACTATTCGAAATCACGCAACTTACGAAAGAGCTTTCGTTTCAACAGATGCATTAAAAATAGATAAATAATACAAGTATTGTAAAATTCGTAAAAAAAACAATTTTAAAAAGTCAGAAATATAAAGTATGTTTCGAAACGATTACGCGAACTGGCAAAATTATTGCAGTAAATGTGAGGATTGATCTCAGTGAATTAGCGCCAACATTGAAAATTCGCAATTCCGTTGCTGGATGACCGTACTGAAATACGTCATTCTCGCCTTCGTAAGTTCTCAGTTAAGATCGATCACAAAAACGTTTTCTCCTCGGTGACACTGGCGGATGTGCCTGTAAACGTGACCGCGTTGCTTCATCTTGGCGGAGCAGTAAGGGCACTGGACTCTCGGCTCCTGACCGCATTCGAATTTCGTGTGCCTCTTCAGATGCCACGCATGTATATAGCTCTTCGAACATCGCGAGCACGTATGCCTCTCAATGTCGTCCTGCACGTGTCCGCCGCGGCGCCTCCTCGTTGAGTTGAGTGGCTTCTCTTCCTCGTAGCTAAAGTTTTGGGACTCCTCCATCACCACCTCGCACATACTCTGCAGACACATGGTCTCCAGCTTGATCATCTTCGCGTCTAAAAAAAAATCGACAGGACGCGGAGTTAGCTAGATGATCAAGATACGCTGGTTCCGAGCGTGAAGGAGAAAGAGATAAAAATGAGAAGATCGTGGAGACGCCTGCGAGTGTTACCGCGAATTATTCCCGTCACCTGACCCCGAGGAGTTCAAGCTCGCGCAAAGATCTCCATTTACCTGTTCGGCTTGTTCGTCAACAAACCACGAAATGCGTCCAGATTGTTCTGAGGAGCTATCAATGCAAGCGTTTGATATACAAAGTGAATGGAAATGAAACGACTTTCTCGAAAACCAGTAGAATGTCGTGGAAATGCTTTATTCCATTAAGCACAATTAACAAAACGACAATTACAATTACATGTAATATCGGTTCACCAACAAGAGTGTCGATAGATCGAATATGCCGAAAGAGATAAAACCAAAAATAATAAAACAAGATTGTCAGATTATACGTCGACGTTGCTAACGTGTGTCACCAAAGGAAGAGGAACGTTTCGTTAGAGGGGTGAAGGTATACTGGATGAAGCCTCATCAGGGCGAGTCGATGATATAGATGCGCTGACCGGAGTGCTTCCTGCGTATATGCTGGCTCACGTGGCCGCGTTGCTTGCTGCGAGTGCCGCAATAAGGGCACTTGAACCTCGGGGTCAGACCACACTCATAGCGCAAGTGTCGCCTGAGACTCTTGATCACGGTGTAACCGTTACCGCACTTCGGGCACACGTGATTAAGACGACCGCTTCCTCGTCGTCGAATTGGTGACACCGTGATGCTCTGACTTGCGTCGGGCTTCGTTGAATCATATAGACCGACCCCGTAACTTCCGTACAGAAGAACTGAAAGCAAACAATGGAACGATTAGAAAGAGACCAATAATCGCAGATAATCATTGACGAACTATCGACAGTTCAAGGAAAGATCATTATATAATTATTGAGCACATATGTGCGACGTCTGTTTTAAAAAGCGAGTGTCTGGTGCAATGTGTATTTATAATGCGTTTAAACTGATCGAATTGAGACTATACTGAAAGCTGATATGCAAAAAATGTCCTAAAGTGGAGTACATACATATTTTAATGAAGATTTTTATTTCTTCTTAGAATCGTCACGCAATCAACTGTTTGTTTTCAATAATATATTATTATTATCTACCAATTCTTTTATTGCTTTTTGATATAAAAGAAACATCGATACTTGCATTAAAGTGAATTTTACGATTTCATCTCTCGTATGTCATTAAAATATGTGTGTAATAACGGCTTGTACAAACAAAAGATAATATCGTGCGTGAATATAATACATAAACTATAAACGATATCACTCAGTTTTAATCTAGCATCATTAGTCGATATGTAGATCATCATGAACTTTTACGATGTCGTGTGACGCATTTAACATAAGTTATATACGAAGTATTATAAAGATAAACATCGAGTTTCTCAAAGAAGCTTGAGTTGGGCTCGATATGGGTGAATTTTTATTAGGAAATTTCTATGACCTCGCATATTATATATTCGTACCTGATAACGTAGTTAATATAAGCAGATGTTCTCGTAACGTTGGCAATCTGTCTCTGAAAGAGAAACTTTGGAAAGATGAGCACGCAACTAGCGACGAGTGAAAGATAAGAGCACCATCAGAATTGTCAAGACGGGAAGTAATGTGTAGGTAACATTTATTATGTTTGAAATCATTATAATACACAACACTGCTCTCATGGTCAAGACGGAAGATCCACGTGATGTTCGCACGTTTCGTTAGGATTTGAGATCGACGACCCAGACTCTTTCGGAAGGATGCTTTTTTCTGATGTGACTATAGATCTGCGATGTCTGCTTGCTGCGCAATTCGCAGTAAGGACACTTGAACCTGGGCTCGTGGCCGCATTCGTATCTGAAGTGGCGATTGCGATTACTCTTCAGGGTGAAACCGTGCAGGCACTTAGGACAATAGTAGAGAGCCTTCTGTGACTGAGGGGGCAAACGTTCCTCAGGACCTACGAAGTTCATGAAGCAGTCCATCATGAGAAGATCTGAAAGCAAAAACCGAATTGTGAGACTTGACCCGGATTGCTATGTGTGGTAGCTTCTGACATCGGGCACATCGACAAGTTTTATCTACATGTTTATCATTAAACGAACAACAATTTTTTCCTTTGAAAAACTGAAAGAGTAAATAAGACAGTCGATCCGCGATTGAAGGGAAAGTCAAGTTGAAAATACTTGTCATTGGCCCTGGTGAAGAGTGGCTCGTTAGATATTAAAGTGCAAGGATCATTGACGCAAAGCACATAAATGCAGATAAAAAGTTACGTAAATTACTGCCCAATGATATTAGTCTCGTGGCACGTGGGTGGAATAATCGGATACGTTGGTAGAAAACTTGATGTCAAGTATGTTCCTCGCAGTCACGAAAGGTAGGGATAGGCATCGTTAGTTTCGGCCGCAAACAAACACCACACGCGTGTAGATCGTCTACCGTGCAGCTGTAACAGGTTCGTCGAATGAGGTCCTATGTCCCGGAACGTTTTAACTGAAGTAACATGCCCGATTTATGAAGGGGAGTCTGAAGGGGTTCGGGACATCAGGGGGGAAAATACTGAAGCACATTTGGCAAGTAGGGTGTCCGAACATCAATTTATTTTTATATTACATTTCCACAGCGACGATATACGATCATAAAACGTACCGCGGGAAAATCGCTATTGATATACCGACGGTAAAAACATGTTGCGTTCCTAATCGGCCAAGAATCGTAGGGTATCTTGACGTACGTCGTACGAAGCTCGAACACGGGGCTCATAGCCCGAGGATTGTTTTGCGTCCATCAAAATACCCCATGCGGACGAGATCCTTTGTTCGCGAAAACTTGCTCGACATCCTAAAGTACTTAATCCGAAGACGGAATATATGAAGATAAAAACAAAAATGAAATATATAAACAGTAACAAGTTAAACTAGTCTGCTAACTTGTAAGTGAATAACACAAGTAAACAGAGAAACGCCAAATACGAGGCTGGATCTTGATGTCTAATAGTATTTCTACATAAATTTTAAATACATTTTCCAGTTCTATAAAAACTGTACGCCAATTACTGTTGGACTTGAAAACGCAATCATAAACCGAAGCTGGAATAGTTATTATCACAAATTAAATGAAATATAGGGTAAAATGGTTCAATTTCGAACGTGGTACAATTTTGAACGAAATAAAATAATCCGCAATAATTAAGAAACAAAGGTTAAACGGTCGAGTTTGGATCTTTAGTGCTGAAACAACTCCGTGTGAATTTATATATCACAAATCTAATCCTTCAAATTGCGTGCCGAATTTATTTTCAGGCTCGAAACGCAATCCTAACAGAAGTAGAATAGTAGTATCACAAATTAAATTGACAAGCAATTTAATAATATTAATGCTCACAAGCATCTCTTTATAATAATATTTAAACAACTTAAAATCTGTAATTAATTTAGAGATCCAAGCTTGACCTTCGTTTCTTAATCGTGTGTGTTCACATCGCGGTCTAATATGATACTTTAATATTGTAAAATAATCCAATTTTCGAGGTTCAAGTTTAATAACTCTGATCTTATTGGAGGATATTGAAGAGTACTAAACAGGAAAAAAATCAAACTTGAGCTTCAAAAATTGGATTCAAATTTTATTTCATTCAGAATTGTACCATGTTCGAAACTGTACCACCTTATCTTATGTATGATAACGGAACGAATGACGAACACTCGTTTCTACGCGCGACGGCGGATAACGTGATTAACGTAGCTTCATCGCGTATGTAGTTAGTCAAATACACTTATATCGCTACACGAATAATTATATCACAGCAACAAAAACAGTCGGTCACTAACGTGTTTCGTGTCTCTAAAAGACCCTTCCATCCGCGCGGATGCGATACGATTGCAAAAAACGAAAGCAGGCACGTGCCGCGATAATCAAATCGCGAAAGAACCGAACGTGTGACAAACTGGTGTTTCCGCGATACATGAAGAGCAATACTTCCATCTACTTTCGCGACGTTGATAGGTGAAATATATTCTATATTATCGATTGCTATTAGTGTTTCTTGTGTACGATGCGTCTTCATGTAAGAACAAAGTCACGGCAGCGCGTGATTCTATATCGTGATCAAACAGAAGGTAACTACGTTTGTTCCGACCGCTTAAAACCCTGTTCTCTCAGACTTTCTGCTCCCGTTAGTAACAATTCAGTCTTGATGACGAGCATCCGTGTTCGTTTAGCGCGTCGCTCGTCGTCTATAACAATTCCGATTTGTCAATTGTAAAATCGAACAAATTTTTTACTAATAATACGAACCAGTCGCGACTCGGCGCTCATACCTAGTCTGATCATACCTAGTACATTTAGACGCATGCAAATGTTTCCTCGTGTCCCATCATTAACCTCACAACCTGAATGTTTATAGGTATACATCTACATTTTAAAAAACATACGACTCTTTTAAAGCCCCTAATAATCGAAAGATTGCTTATTGGATAGCGCGCGAATGCCGAAACTCGGAATGTGCTTGCGCTGAAGACCTTTTTCTCGCGTACTTTGAAAGCCTCACATGACTCACATCGCCGAGGCTGAACTGATAGCGTTTCAGAAATGTCATAATTTCAAGTAGCACATCGAGAAATTCCGCGCGCCGGTTCATTAACTGCTAAGCATGGAGATATTTCGTAATGTGTAAAGACGGAGAGAATATCTGACGATAATACTGAGTCCCACTATTTCAGCCGCTACAAATTTTACACGGTTCGCCATTTCGCGTTTCATCAACAGCAGACCCCACGACGAAGTCATATGGCTAAGCAATTGCTAACGAACATCCGCGCTTCTGCCCTCGATTATTGCATCAGGTATTGTAATTGATATTTACACGATATCCAGATTAAATATCATCCGACCAATGACGTAGGAACCGCACCGCGCTCGCGAAACTCTTAATAGCTAAGGACGTTCATAAGACATCTTGTCGTGTAAAATCGTGAGCAATAAATAATTCACATGTCTGGTCTATTTCAACGAATGTTGATACATCGGATTGGACACACGATCATACTAGACGCTTGAATGATTGCGCGAGAAATGTGATCATATAAGACCTGTCCGATAAAAATTTTTCAAATTTCCCAAACGATTCGTTCTCTTCACACGAGTGCGGTTCCCTGCTCGTTTCAAATCGAGAAAATCACTGTCGTCATGCGAGATTGCAATGTCTGCGGTCGTCCTTTTCCTTTATTTGTCCTCGTATTTGAGGTGCACTACGTAGACCTTCTGACCGGGATGCCTGGTCCTAATGTGAGACATCACGTTGGACGTCTGCTTGCTGCGGAACTCGCAATAAGGGCACTGGAAGCGCGGCGCCTGACCGCACTCGTACTTGTAGTGCCTGGTCATATTGCCCTTGACAGTGAAGCAGCGGCCGCACTTGGGACAACCGAAAGGTTTGTTGTCGGTGAACGTGACCTTCGAATGATAGGTATTTCTCACGCGACCATGAGAGAAGTAATTCGTCATCGACCTCGACATGGACGAGCAGTCCTGGCCAAAATCCCTATTGCTGCTATCGGTCTCGAAGCCCTTGCAGGATTGCAACACGAAGTTCAGATCCAGCTGCGGGGTTGTCGCGTAAAAACCTGAAACTTCAAAGTCGGTCGATTAATAAGATGTAATAACTCACCGCGTTTGAGAGACGAATGGCGGAAAGATTCGAGGGAAAGTCGGAGTCTCTTTAATGTAGGAGCATTGGAAAGTTTGCCGGGATAATATTCATGCTTTGTTATTAGTGGGAATAATAATTAATAGAAGAAATAATTGAAAAAGAAATAATAAAGAAAGAAAGAAATAATAAAGAAAATACCTTTGAAAATTGCGGGGCATCTTCGTGACGAACCTATATTCAGCAACGTTTCCGTCGCGCGGGCTACGGTGACGCAGAAGCACGTGTTATTTTACGAAAATGCTGTCTAAAGTTGGAATATAAAATCGCTACGTGTGATTCTTATTGCTTACGAGAATCTACGTAACTAGGAATCTATTAGAAAAATCGAAACGCCGGATTGTGCAGTCTTCGGGTGATGAGAGATCCGTGCTGCTAATAGCAGGTCGTATACTTGAAAAAGGTACGTGAACAAGAATGGCATTAATGTCTAGCCGCTTTATTAAAATCTATGCATTTCAGCGGTAGACATAAATCTGCGATAAAACTTTATTTTACAAAACAACGTACAAGCGAATTATTATCCTCTTATTAAGTAGAAGCAACAATTTTTTCAGATCATAAAATACGACGTCAACTATCCCAAGGTTAGAATCTTCTCCAGTAATTGGCTTTGGTCGTCGCTTGGCAAAGTCTGTGTAATATAAAACAATTTCTCAATGCGCATGATACCAGCCATTCGCAAACATCTTTCTTAATCAGAATTAAAATTTTTCTTAATCAGAATTAAAATGATTAAGAAAAATTCAAGCCTAATTGATTCAAATAAGAAAAATTTACGTTAACAATATTTAACAAATTTTGACAATATCTGACGATTTTAACAATGTTCTCATATGTGGAAGAATGTTATTCTCAGATTACTTTCCTCGTTAAATCACAGCCTTCTTATTAATATTTCTTTCACAACTTAAATTTTTGTTACTGAATTAAATAATACATCTGATTAATTGAATTAAATAGATAATTCCGAAACGAATTTATATATAAAATTACGATCAATTTTTTTTACGGAAAAGAAAAATATGGCGGTAACAAGCGAGATTGAGAAACATTTGTCTTCAATGATGTGTGAAGATCGCGATAGAAAGCGAGTCCAATGGAAAGACGAAATTCACTCCAGTAGCTCAGGTATGGAATTAGAGACACTCGCGATCTTCTTGTTGTGCTCAGAGCTTCATATCGAAGATAAAGACTTCTTCTTCCGGATGTTTCTTTCTGATGTGGGCATAAACTGGCGACGTTTGCTTGCTGCGGAGTCCGCAATAGGGGCACTGAAACCTCGGCTCGTGTCCACACTCGTAGTTTACGTGGCGGTCCTTGTTCCTCTTCAAGGTGAAACCACGACCGCATTTTTGGCACTGGAACGGTTTCATGTTGTCGGTGCTGACCTTGCGCGTACGTATCCTTGTTTTCCTGCAGGTCTCAGAATTGAGCTTGCTGTCCGTTCCCGGTTGATACTTGCAGATCATGTTCGGTCCGAACGGCGACACCACGTGGAGCCCTGAAACACGGAGACGAAGATGCTGAAGGACATGCTCGAGTGCGTGCGAGAAAGAAAAGCTTTTACGATGATCACCGGCCGTTCGGCTTAGGCTGCATCATCGAATTCCCCAGCAAGCAACGCATAATGAAAATAATTAAATCTGAAAGACACTCCTCGCAACGTGACTTTGCACGTACTCAGCATTTCCGTCTTCGTCTATACGCGTCGTAAATAAATCGTGTATACAAACTACGTGTCTAGCACAATATTAGCATTACGAAAGGGCCAACGTGACGACTGTCGATCGACATATCCTAGTCTTGGAAAAAATATCAATATATATCATTAGTATCATTTTATTTGTTAATGTAAGTGCATCCATACCTGCGGAGAAGCAACGACGAATTGATTAAATCCGTAAGATTAATTGAATCTAATAAACATACATTCACATTTCATGATAAAACGAAAACAAAATGATCAGACGTCGACAATTATAGGACGCAATAGGATTCTTTACAAATTAGCCACTCAATTCAAGATCCAGCCGTTTAATTTATTGAACATAATAAATGTGATATACGAGGACAAACGCATACTTAATCAAAGCCGATATATAGTGTTGAACTTCCGATCGAAATACAGCGGCGATAGATGCGGGTGATGTACGCGTAGATGACGTAGAATATGTCCTTTCTGGTAATTTTTTATTGGGCAATACGTGCACTCAAATCTCGGCGGTTGTTTACACTGATAACGTAGATGCGAAAGCATCGATTTCTTCCACTTGTACAGATTGCCGCAACTGGGACACTCGTATAGACCATTTCGCATATTGATATCGTCTGGATCCAAATAAACTTCTTCATGGTTTCTCCTCTGGTTGGAGAAACTATCTGAAACCCATGAAAAAGCGGGAGCGTTTTAGTAATGAGTCGATTCTCGATTTTCCTCATAATGGATGTGTCCTGCAAAATGATGTTTAGCGCACTCTTTCACCATTTTTTTATAAATCGTGAAAACCGCATGGTTAGGACCGTTCGTTAAATATTGTAGTTACAACAATCGGAAACGTCGACTTCATTGTCCACATCAGAAATAAACGAAGAAAGAAAATGCGAGAAAAGAAAAAAATGTCATTCAAATAATAATTGTCTTTATTGACGAACGCAAGATCGCAAGAATGAATGTTTTGTTACATTCTCTAAGAAAAAGAACTGTCATATAAAATATTTAATGCAATCACGGCTAATATCACAAATCTTTAATTTAAAAATATTCAAATTCGTTATTTCAAGTCAAAATTTGGAGATAGGAGGCAGTAACTATATTCATGTATGACTGTAAGTTTTCTTATACATTTACTGATAACACGTAGATTAGTTTCGTCGGAAAACGAAAAGTGATTTATCAAATACAATTCTTTAGTTTCTGTTGATATTGACCTGTTTAAAAGTGAAGAAACACTAAAGATAATGAAGGATTTCATGAAAATAAGTCTACCACGATTGTTTGATTAACGAAGAACTTTTGTAATAGAAGACAATATTCATTATAGTTGATGTAAAAATTGAAATAATTCTTTTAGATATAACTGTTTAGTGATCCTCGAAACGCATCTGACATCTAACAAGAAAATTTGTTTTTCTAAAAAACTGGAAAATAAACTTTCGTATGATATCGAATGCGTTTCAGGAATTACTGGAAAAATGTTCTAAACATTTTGACATCGACTATTCGATCATTCTTCTAAAGCAACCGTTTGAGTTTAGGAATATATTAATATGTTATTAATAGATACTGAAAACTGTATTTTAATTTAAATATAAATATATATAAGACATACAACACGTTGTACATTTATAATATAAATACTTTGAGAAGCTATTTTCTTAAATTTTTATTTTTTAATTCTTGAAAAAGTTTCTTGAAAAGGATCTTGAAATAAACTACCTTATAAAGTATTCTAAATAATCAAGCATATAATTAAGCAATATATCTGAGCTCTTGAGACAGTCATGATTCTCATATCACATTATATTCTATAACGTAATTTCCGTATTACTGTACACATTATTTAAAATTTTTAGTATACATATTTTTCATTGACATATACATTACGGAAATTATGTTACGAAATACAGGATACGGAGATTTTCTCGCATCCTGTACAGGGATCGTAAATTTAAAAAATATTAAAAAATGGAAACATATAAATATAAATTCTCTTTTTGAATATATCAATTTAGATTAAATATCTTTCATAATTAAATAAACATAACAGACTCTAATTTTTTAAAGACAGAATCGCTCTATGACCGATTTGTTTCAGTCACTTCGGGGTTCCTGCCAACAAAGCCTCGAGTTGGTCACAATATCGATGCAGTAAAGTTCACGATCCGGATGAAACGTGCGTATGTGCGTCCACACGTGCGTACGCTGTCGCAAGTGGTGCTTGCAGTACGGGCATTCAAATCGCTGCGGTATGCCGCACTCGTATCTGTAATGCCGCATCATGTGACTACGGTGTTTATAGCTGCGATGACATTTCGGACATTGATGGCGTGGTAGAACGTTCTGGGTGTAGTCGATGTTAAGAGAGCGTTGCAGAGTCCACTTCAGGTACGGATCTGGAAAAAGAGAATTCACAGCCGATTAGTGAGGAAAAACGCATCAACATGTGGCGAGTTCCGCGCGCGAACTTCTTCGTACTTGTCTTGACTCTGAGGATAATTCATCGGTCGCTGAAAGTTGCGGGCGCTCTCGTTCGAGCTTTGCGACATTTCCCATGAATGCGTTACACCTCGAGTACATGTGAAGAACTCTCCCCCTGCAATCTTGCTGTGCTATCGAAGATATCGTCAAGGAATCTGTACCGTTGGGAAAGTATAACGTTTATAGAATCGCCACAGTAATAGTAAAATACAATCAACACGACAGTATAAATAAGAATATAAAAAAAAGTCAGAAGATAGAGGGAACATTTGGCAGGATAATTGCATTTCTCGAGGCAAAAATACTTCTGTTACTTGTCTGTAAATAATGTTGCACATTTTATAAATCTAACGATGCATAATTAAAACTATGTACAATATTCATCGGTTTCAGCATTAAATGATCTTATTTATTACCGATAAATTGTAAATACTTATAATTTTAATATCTCTCGAAGAAAGTTACAAGTTTCACATACTTGTCACGTAAGGTAATATATATCAAAATCAACCTATAATAAATAAAGTTATAATAAAAATAATCAATTAGCCATTAAAATTAATATCCATTAATATCAATAAATATTAATATAAATAAATATAAACACAAATAAAGAGGAGAAATACAAGAAGGAACTTGTAATTCTAATTGTAACTCGTTAATTCTATAAGTTACAATTAGATTACTTTTTTCCAGTAACTAACATAATTTCATTCCTTTCTTTCCATCTATAACTGTAACTTAACTTAGTTATATTTCTTTGGTAACTAATCACTAATTTAATAGTTACTTTTATAGTTACTTTATATGCTTCAAACTTATTCGTCAACACATGGTCTGACCAAAATAAAATATTTAATGTAAACAATTAGTAATTATTTCTTGTGATTGGAATATATCTTCTGGAATATATCTACCATAGTTTTTGAGAAATCTTAATGCATTATTTAAAATGGGACACCCTATATAATATTTTATTGTAAACATAACAAAACTAAATAATATAATCAATTTATTATTAATATAATGTATAATTGAATGTTTAGTATAAATAAAATAATTTAGTAATGCTAGAGAGATGTGTAAAAACTGTTGTATTTCAAATAGCAATACATAAAATTACGAAAAATTAATTAAAAAAATAATTGTAAAGTAACGATATGTTACTTTTTAAGTAACATATTACTTTTCAGAATCAATAACTTGTACCGGTAACTAGTTACTTTTTGAAAGAAAAAAAACTGTAACTCTGTAACTAATTATTTTTACAAAGTAACTTTCCCAATCGTGAAGAAATGTTATTTTCGGTCCGAGTAGATCTTGGTGCTTAGTAATATTCATATGTGACTATACAAATATAATTATTAGTTCTATAGACTGTGCGCCGATTTAGTTTGTCGGACTTGAAGCACACAATCATAAACTAAAATAATCTCACAATTAAATTAACTGATAATTAACCGATTTAATACCATTAGCATCTGAAAAGTCTGTATGTGTGTGTATATATATATATATATATACACACACACACACACACAGGGTGAGTTAGAGTAGTTGAATCAGTTTTTTTACCCTACAAGAAAATTATCGATTTAGTGATACAGATCAGATGCGTGGATACATCGTGCGAATTGTTGGGCGCACTGAGAAAAAGACGTATTTTTAATATCTTGTAACAATTTTCACAAATCAACGTCAAACGTGTCTGTCTTTGTGCTCAAACCAGCAGTTTGCACGATGTTATCTATGCATCCAATCTATATCGTTAAGTCGATAAAATTAATCTTCAAGCTCAGCCGAAATAAATCAATGTTGAATCATGCCAATATAAGCCGACACAGGATTACGATGTGTGTATATTCTTTATTTACCAGAAAATTCAATTGAATTAACAACAAACGTTTCGATCTATTATTCGGATCCTTTTCATACTAGTTACAAATGGATAATTTCTTCTACAATGTATTCTGTAGAGTTATTCTTTCTTGAAATTAATAATACTTGGAAGTATAAAACAAGCCGACAGATTATTGTCTCCTCTCTGACGTCATCAAATTGTTTCATTTACTATAATACATAAAATTAATGTCATACTAATCAACATCTAATGATAATGTGCCAATGAACATTTTTTTATATGAAGTTACAAATTTTACTGCAATGTTTAAGAATTATGCTGTCACTTACATGATGTTCCGAGTAGATACATATTTCTTGTGATGTTGTCAGTTCTCTTTACATTTCAAATAGGCGTCAATGTTAGATATGAGAGTGTACAGTGTACAACATTGAAAGGCATCAAAGAAGAGAAAACATCAGGATTTTGTTATTACACTTGTGTAAACCGGATCTAATAATTCTGTATCTTTTTGTAGAGTCAAGTCATTCTTTTAAGTCGATAATTAGGTCTGTAATCAATAATTTTTTCATAGGGTAAAAAACTGGTTCAATTACTCTGATTCATCCTGTGTATATATATATATATATATAACTTATTACAAAAAATACCACCTCAGTCGGGAAATATAATTTATTAATATTAATAAAATAAATTACACATCATAAAATTGTCAGTGAAAACAAAATGTAACAATGGCTTATATCATACTTGCAAAATAAACATCGTTACCGTTTTGGTGACATATAAAGTTTATACTGTAAACTCAGATCATAATTAGTTAACTGACTAAAAAAAGTTGTCTAATTAAAAACGTCGTCAAAACATCTTTAAGGTTTGAAGAGATCTATCATATTAGATAATGTAACTCTTCATTTACATTGAGACCCAACTCACGTAATATTTATATCCTTATAAAAAAGCGCAAAGATTATACATATTACGTAAAATCACATGCGGATCTTTATTAAATTTTATTCGTTCATTGAACAAAAGTATTACATCTTGATCTATTAAACCGAAAAGATCTGTCAAGATTCCATTTCGAAGGAAGCGCGAGAGAAGAATTCGTTCACTTGTTTGTTAAAGCAATTTCAGTCTTGCTGAATGTCGATTGCGTAAACGGGCCGATTAAAATGATTGCTCTTAATGTGCGAGTAAACGTGCGATCGATGCTTGCCGATGTAAACACAGTGCGGGCACTTGAAACGCGGCGTCTTGCCACACTCGTACTCGAGGTGCCTGTGTAGCCCGCGGTACCACTTGTAGATCTTGCGACACTTGTGACACTCGTAGGTACCAGGTGACGAGGTGCCGCCCGTCGTTGCCCTTATTCTGGTACGGAATCGGCGCCGATGAGTGATGGTGCCGGCGGGTCCAACGTCAACGAAGTAGGTACGATTGTAGAGAGCTGTAAAGCACAGGTTGATTGTCAGTCAAAAACAGCGGTTCACCCACGGGGGAGGGACGGAACGATAACATTTAAGAGCAACAAACGGACACACTTTGCGCGTGCTGCGTTACCCGCTTTTGCAGCTCTATTCGTTCCGGCGTGGTTGCCTGCATTAATTTCTTACCCTGAAAAATTATGTACAATATAAATGGACGATAAAATAAAGAACGAACATAATGTGGACCGCATATTCTGACTATGGAGCAAATGAGCTATAGGTATAAGAGGAATACAGGAATATGGCACTCATCGCGAAATTCAAAAAGGTTGACACGAGAACTGTGTGGAAACTTTTTATTTATTCTCTTATTCGTTTTCGAGATTATATAAATTAAGAAAAAAAAATTAGAGCACACACTCGTACGAATGTAATACATATATTGAAACTTCTTCTTTTAACAATGGATATACCTCGAATAAAACGAATACATTCGAGGCGAAGCTTCGGATCACATTTTAATGTTGCATACGTTGAATCTTACCCATTACAATCACAGATATAAAGATAATTATATATAACGAATTAAGCGCTATTATCACTCATTCGAGCGTCCATTTTTCTTCTTACTCAAAGATGAAACGGAATAGGGAATAAATCATTATTCCATATAAACATTTAGTCATGAATTTAAAAACAGCAGATTTACCTAACAATTCCAATAGACTTATCAGTCGACTCTATCGTTATATCATATATTTTACAAAAATCAATTTCGCGATTTCTTCAGAAGGACGTTTATGCGAGACGGACATCACCGAGGTCTACTGACATCACGTGCATCTCGGGATGTATCGCTCGCACATGATTGTAAATGATGGAGCGATACTTGCCCCGCTGACCACAATACGGACACTTGAAGCGCGGCGATCTGCCGCAATCATACATCTGATGCCTCGTCAGGTCCCTATTGTAGACGTATCGTCTATTGCAACGCTTGCAGATGAACCGCTTGTGTCGAGGACCAAGTCTCTTGGCAGCACCTGAAATCGAGAACGACCATCACGGTTAGAAGAAGCGGAAGCGAGCCCGCGCTACGCGAAGTACGAGGACTCGTTTGATCCGGGCTAACTCTTTCCGGATTCGCCGACCTCCTGCTTCGACGCATTAACTTTGCTAGAGAGAAACAATTTCTGAATTTACTTCGTCATAAAAACGGGATCAGAGACTGGATGATAACTCGACTCCCAGGGATTTTTTGAGTTTTCCTTTTCACACAAGGGCAATTTTCTCCTTTTCCCAAGTGACAAAAGGTGACTATGGAAGCAAACGAAGAAGAAATAGGACGATCAATCGCCGTTACGTTCAATGATTATTTAATACAACCGTCTAAAGCACAAAGCCTGACCGGGATGATACTTTCGGATATGTGCGTAAATGTTCTGCGTGAATTTGGAGGGCTTGTCGCAGTACGGGCACTGATACTTGGGCGCCATGCCACACTCATGGCGCAGATGCCGCGACATGTTCTTCTTCAAGGTGAAGCCACGGTTGCAGCGTGGGCAGTAGTGACTCTTGTTCACGGAGTACACTTTGCCTCGTTTCCTGCCGGCGTACTGGGCACCTGAAAAATTCAAAGAGTCAAATTAGCGATGGCGTAATTCGTTCTTCGGATTTTCGTTCTCGATCGAAATCGTGGTGTGCACGGATCCGTGTTGACGAATAGTAGAGAGAAGTAAGATTAACATAAGAACAAACGCACGCTTCAGTTGAATCAGTGAAGTGTACTCTGCGAGAATTCTCACGGAGTGGATGTGTCAGATGTTCAAAATCGAAAACGATCGATGCTAATTCATGGTTGGAAAAAAATTGTTTGCCACGAATAGATGAGAGATTACTCATCTAGAAAATACAGTACAGATTAACATGGATCGTTCTCGTTCCTATGGTTCATTATATTCGCAACAAACGAATGCGGCACAAAACAAGTCAGATCGGAAAACATAAATAAAGCCATACAATTTATTTCGCACGCAAAACTCGAAGCTGAATTGTAACCACACAATGTAAGACACATCAACTCGACATACTATATGATAAGCTCATGTGTCACTCTGTAGTCCATTTATATCCTATTTAAAATTGTTGAAGTAAACCTTTTGTGGCTGCGATAATATTGCATGCGAGCTTATGTTAAAATTAAACAAATAAAACTCAGAGTAAATCATTTAGTATAAACTTATGATTCGCAACTATGATTTCCGATATGATATATTTCTTATCATTAATATTACAATAACATCTTACATTATTGAAACATAAAAAACAAAAATACTATTAAGTAAAAAATTTAATTATTTGTAAAACAATTAAGAAAGCTTCAAATACTGAACGCATACACAGCAAAATTTATTAAATCGTTGGGGATTCAAGTAGTATATCACAGGTTTACGAAAAAGGAATTATTATGTAGAAAATTCTATTGAAAGGTATCTCAAGAAAAATTTATTCACGTATATAAGTAATTAGTATTCCGCTATGACATCATTCAGATAATTTATTCTCACATATGTAAATCGTCGATAGGAATATATTTTCAGTCGATAATTGGTAATCTCGCGCTATGTTCAAAACATTTTGTTCACACCGACGGGATGATTCGGATGCCATCGCCTGATGTGTCTGTAAACGTTCGAGGACGAATTGTCCTTTTTGTGACAATATGGACACGCATATCGCGGTGTTTGGCCGCATTTATGTCTAATCAGGTCCCACGTCCTCCGGAAACCCGCGTTGCATTTCGCACAGATGTAGCTGGTCACCGGTCTTACATTACGCCATCCCGATAGTTGTATATCTGAAAGCAAGCCAGGACATTAATACAATTTTTCTGATTTTTGTGATTCGCGTCACACGAAAGTCTCGCTTCCCGAGACTGAACGACATCGTAACGCAGTCAAGCGATACGATTCTAATGCCGTAGCCTGTGTTATCATACGTCCAAAATCTTTACATTACACCGTACTTAATTCTGTACGACAATTCGTTGTCGCGCAAACATTACGTGAAGATTAAAAATCGGCATCGCTCACCACGCTTCGAGACGTTTTGGATCTTGTTTCGTTGTACAAAAAAAAATAATAAAAATCGGTACATCACATACATGACTGCAAAACGCATAATACTGATGTGTGAGTGCATCTTGAGGAATAATGAAGCACTTTATTTCCCTTCGTGTTACTTTCGAGTAATCAAGCGACGTGCAATAAATACGAATTTTATTCACTATAAATACATGTGACTTCTCTGACGATACACTCTTGTGAAAATTATGAATCCATGAAAATCCACGTAAATTTAAACAATATAAAACAAAAAATATCTGCATTTTATACAGAATATATTCACATAAAATTGATTGACAATAAAACTATTTTAAACTATTTTTAGATCATGAATCATATGAATCTCGAAAGAAATTTACATAAAAATACACAAAAATTTCGAGAATACTCATGCAGTTTATAATTACTTGATGAAGGTACAGACGTACTTTCTCGGACGAATCAATCGTCGCAGTTACGTTGGCCTTTTTTTTACTATTTTATTGAGGTAAACGATACATTCGAGCATCGTAAACGAGTCAGATTGTCGACTGTACATAAGTTCGCAAATAGTATACATTATAATGTAATCGAAGAGTAATTTCCAAAAGCGTGGTCCATTTCTTTTCAGATGCAGACCAAAATCTCGATACATTATTATACACATTATTAAAAAAAAAATTAAATTTATTGAGATTAGATTTAAATTCTTTTGGAAACGTGTTCTTCAATCGTTTTATTGCAGTCACGGACTTTGTAATTCTTACATGATAGGAACTCACAATTGAGGAAAGAAAATCGAAATATATTTTTACATTTACAAATTTTACATTTACATTTACATAACGCACATTTGTGTCTATTTTTTCAGATATTTCGAATTTATACACATTTCGACGAAATGAGCACTGTACATTCTTCTTATGCGCGGAAATAAAAACGAGTAAAATCTTGAAAAAATAATTCTTTCCTATATATATTTCGAATTAAAATATCAAGTTGACGAGCATTAAATTCAATAGAATTTAAAAATAAATTTGAAATTATGAAAAAAAATACATAAATAACGTTGATGTAATTTTTCATCTAGACACAATATGCTTTTTCTATTAGATTTATTATAATAATATACTCTACTTTTTTATTTATAATTATGTATATTATCAATATGAACAAAAACTGTCATTTCTTAAAATTCAGAAAGATTATAAGATCAATTAAACGCAAGATCTAAAAGACTTCTTTCTGCTAACGAAGAGAAAATCAAATCAAATTTTATATCACCAATCTAAAATTAAAGTGATAATTATATATATAGTATAAAGAAATTAAAAAGTCATAACGTAAAATAAAAACGATAAATGTAAAAATATATATATGTATTTATATATTTTATAATCATTATCAATTATATTACAATAAAATAGATAATGTTATAAACCAAAATCTTTTTTTCTCCTTTCTTCTTTTCTCTTTTTACAGCCACTTTCATCACCTGTATCACAAAAATGTCTTGATTTAGTCCACACAAGTTAAGGTGATTGCCCGATGGCAGACGGCGAATCACGAAAGGAAGAGTTAGGTGAACGAGATGACTCTAATCTGTCAACGTATACCGGTTTTCCGTTGTGTCGCAGTCTGATGTGCTTGTAAATATTCGACGAGCACTTATCCCTCTTGCTGCAGTAAGGGCACTTGAACCTCGGCTCCTTCCCGCAATCGTACTTCATGTGAGTCTTCAGTGTCTTCTTGTAAGTGTAGCCGGCATTACATCTGGGACAGTGATACGCCATCTTTCCGGACTGCCAAAAGGGTCCGTTTTCGCGCTTGATCACGTTCTGGCTACCACTGTAATTCACGCTCAGGATGTCCATAATACGAGCGTGGTAGGGCTCCAGGAATCGTCCTACGAACAGGAAGAAGGAGAGATACGATTAGTCTGGATCAAGAACACTGGACGAACGTGTGACGTAACTGTGGTCAGAACAAAAAAGAACGTAACAGGCGACACGATAAAAGGAAGACGAATGAGCAAAAGATGTAAATGAAGAGATATCTCCAAATCGCGTCTGTGTCATCACAATCGGAGAGACGCATGAGGACGGCGAAGTAGCAGAGTAGAATGTGGATCAAGTAGAACATGGATCAAGTAGAACAAGGAGAATATTCGACGGCTTACCAAAGTGACAGGATACAACGAGGGATGTCTTGGGGGAGAAAGGAAACAATGTCGCAGTGTTAGAGATCTTATTATCGTGATCGAGCGTACATCCACCAGAAGAATCTTGAATAAACGGAATACGAAAAAAAATGGACTCTTCGCTGTAGATTCCTCAGGTACCGTATTCCTTTATGACATCACCTGTTGATCCAGCGGATAATCTCGTGATAGATAATCTCGTCGCGACGATCTCATGGTAGAGAAGATCAGGACTTGATAATTCGGTTGACCGGTGTCTCGACGAAATGTCATTTGTCTTCCGTGCGAAGATATTAAAACGTTCTGGATTCAGTATAGCCGATACGCTTGAATGCTGTTGCCCTTATGATGCATCCTGATGTGCCTATAAGTGTTGGAGGACTTTCTATCTTTCTTTCCACAATAAGGACACTGGAACCTCGGAGCTTTTCCGCACTCATGCCTGAAATGTGTCAGCATGTTGCTTTTCTTGCTGAACGAGCTGTTGCACTGTGGACAGAAGTATCTCTCCTTATCCTTGATTATATGACGATCCCTACGGAATACTGAAAAAAAAAAAACAGATCGAGATCGAGGTCAGTGAAAGTATCCCAAACTGCGAAATATATTCCGCACGATTGACGAAAAGTCCAGAAAAAAACTAATTTTATTAGACTCAAGAAACAAAGCTGTAGTCTTTCGCTATTATTTTTAATACTTACATGCTATCAATTATAATATCGTATTTTTAGCGATATCATATATTTTAATAGCAATATTTGTTGCAAAATTTTTATATTGAATCTTATTGAATCAAATAGATATCTTATCATGCTTTACTAGAATATCAAATAATAATGCTCTTAATCTAAAGAATTTATATTAATATATAATTATTATTGTTGTGTTAAAAAGAAAGAGTCAAAATTATATATACAAAAGATAATATAATACTACGTAATTATGCAAAGTTAAAACAAAAATATATAAAAAAAAGTATGCGATTATGCTTAATTAATATAAACATGTACTTGGGATTAAATCTTATAAAATAAATAATTACAGAAAAAATAGCGAAAGAAGATATAATAACAGAGTTATAAAAATTTGTTGATATCTAATCTTGAGTTTAATTTTTTAAGAAAACTATTTGTTGTTAATGATGGAAATAATAACAGCGAAAAGAATTGTTAGCTAACAAATATATTCTTTCGTTGAACTTGCTTAAATCCAACCATCGAACCTGAAAAAGAAAAGTGTACTTTCTAATCGCGTAATATTATCGTCTTTAAAAAGATATTTGTTTAAAAAAATTATCAATATTATAAATTATAAGGAATGCGAAAGGATGATGGTCTTAATCGATCAATATATGAACAACAACGTTTATTGCTCAATGATTAAGAAGTAATTACAAATTCACAGCGCAACATTTTGTAGTGTAAATTTGATCAAAAACGCATAACTAGTAATTTATTACTTATAACATTTTTCGTTCTTTAACATTTTAAGATGAAAAATAAGTATAGAAAGAATTATATATAAATAACTCACATACAATTAAACAAATAAATAATTAACTTCTTTAATAGCATCTTTAAGGCCTAGTTGACGAAAATTAAAAAAAACGCAAAGATACTAGAATATATATATATATATATATATATTAAATAGAAACGGCACACGTATTGTTAAAATTAATTTAAAGAAATAATATAATTCTTAAATTAACTGCTGCTGATCAATCATCAAGTTAATTAGACTAATTAGCGAAATAGTTTAACTATAGCTAGTTCTGGTTTCGATGAACTTATCAATGTCATGTATTCTCTGTCGATTATGGAAATTCATAAAAATCTTCAAACCGATCGTAATAACTTTGCGTCATCACATCAAGTATTGTCAAAATATCTTCATCGAAACACTATATTCATACAAAGTAAATTCATTTTTGATATTTCAATGTTGAGGTTAAAAGTATCTAGTTATTCACTTAAAACAAAAATCTCTCTCTCGCGGAAAATCATTCACTATCGATAATATTTTCGCGTCTCTTGGCTTATTACTACAATCGATTTGGCTTAAAGAAAGGCATGTGCTTGTGAATCCTTCGCATATGCTTGTACACGTTCGAGCTGTACTTGGATTGGTACTCGCAGTAGATGCATCGGAAGAAGCGTCTCTCACGATGATCGCCACGGAATCGTTGATGTCGCACTACGGCGTCCTTCGGTGAGAAATTGTGAAGTTCGACCGTATCTCGGGAGTAATGGGGAAAATTGGACCAGCTATCATTGTAGGACATGGATCTACCTGGAAGAATTGTTACAAGATCAGAAGAATTAAGCTCTCTTATAAATCAACGTCCCGACAATAATGCACACATGTGATTCAAATAGACTTGGCTTCGGCTAATGACCTGCAAGATATACTTATCACTGTTACATATAAAACTTACATGATATCAAGCGAAAACATAAAAAGCAAATCTACACTCGAACGCGAATATTGTCAGCATACTTTCAAGAATGATACCATTCTTCTTCGATGATGATTAAAATACGGTCTAGAATTGAAGAAAAAAAATAAATCTCCCATCTCGTACTGTCGTCTCCTGACAATCCATTTAAATTGGTTCACCCTACTTAATTGGAAGATGAAAAAATGCATTTGATAATAGGATGACGAGTTAGCTATAAAAATACAACATAAAATATGTCATGCACTTTATAACATAGTGCTTATAAATAATATTCAAGGAAATAATTGATTGATGAGATATTTCTTGTTGTCATTTTACTGATGGTATTTATAAAATATGTTCAAATACATATATAATATATATATAATTTTACATTTACATTACGACATTGATATAAAACATTATTAACGCATGCTAGTTGCAAATCTTCGAATTAATTTTTAAATTTTCTTTGAAATTATCCATTTCTGTTTTAAATAATTTAAAATAAAAAAATTCGATTCACACACACATCTAATATAAATTATTACGATATAATAAATTACGCAGCATACATTGGGAATTACATGCCAAAAGAAAAGATAAACTTATTCAGATAAATTTAAAAATTTGCAAGTTTTTTCTGCTCTTAACTAAATACCAACATAAATATTCCCATACGTAGATAATATCCTTAATGAACGACAAAAACAAAGATCCTAATATAAAGAATAAAATATGGGAATTAGGAATGCCAAAAACACTGTTTTAATCATCTCTTTGACAACTTTTATAAATCGAATATATTAAATAAAATATATAATTCTTGAACGCGCGCGCGTGTTAAAAAAAAATTAAAATATCATATTGTCATTATCATCATATTATCAATTATAAAGAAAATATAAAATATCAATATCGCTGCACATCCGTAAAAAATGAACATCTTTTTAATGAATGCTCTATGATCTAAAATTTTAAGTAATACATAACGCGCATGTATACTTTTTTACATTAATTTTCCAAAAATGCTTTATAAATCGAAATCGTACTTTTTGAAAAAACAAAAACGGAAACAAGACCATTGATATTATATTTCATTAAATATTTTTTCAATTTTTTATTTTTCGATAGATATTTTAAATTTGAGGAAATATTGTAATAACTTCAGAAAAAAGTTAATTCATGTAGAATAGCTGGAAAAATTAGGAAAAAAATTACAGATAATAATAATATTCAATTGATAGTATTCAAAATTGATTGAAAACTGTAACTTCGTGAAATGACAATGTATAAAATAATTTGTACGGTTCAAACACATTCCAAGTATAATACACATACATAATTATACAAAAATTATTTGTGATGATTTTGTTTCTAATAAATGAATTTCATTTTTAATGAGATATGTGGGATTTCTCAGATTTTAAAATTTAAAATTCGCATTTTATTTCTTGCTTGTGTGAAAGATAAATCTATTTCGTATTTCTACGTTTCCAATCATAAGTGCCTATGCATTAAATAATCAACAAATGTAATTAAAAATACACATAAATTTGATACTTGTTTAGATTACTTTTCTGATGCTTTTCTTTTAAAATAAATCAGAGAAATCTCTCATCACCTCATCATGTCTCAATATTTTCCACGTTATCAGTTAAACAACAATCGCAGCAAATAGCGCTTGAAGACTATGATTACTTTCAACGTGGTTGAAAGAAGCCTCATGAGAAAAAATAAAAATGGCTATATTTATCTGTTTACTTCGGAATACATACAAATTCCTCGACATATCACAAATATTCATATCTTTCATGTTTACGAAGTATTTGCAGAATTTAAATCGCGCCGATCGGCTAATTCAATGTCAATTTTTAATAACAATTATTTTCGTTTATGCATATAATTAACATAAGTTAAATATGATTACATTTTGTAACGCAACATATTATAAACTTTCAGTTTTATCACAGAAATTTGTTATTTGCGCATAACTATCATTTTCAACCATTTGATTGCTTTCTTTGATAAAGATGAATATCGGAATAAAAACAAATGATTACGTCAATCATGATTAATTTGTTAAATATAAATTTATTTCTCATCTCAGCTTCATGTAAATCTAATAATAATCTAGAAGCTTGACAGTTAACTTTTATTAAAAAAAAGTATCAGAATTATTATATTTTTTAAATCACAAAATCAATCGCATTGTGGATTTATTTAAAACGATTTATTAATCGCACGTAATTACTCGCACGATTAACTGAAAACGCCTGTATTTGCGGTACAAATTTCTTCTATAAAACATCCTAAGGGAAGGGGTAGGACGAGGTATCTTTTTCTGAGAGGAAGAGATTTAACTCTATCTCGATACGTATATATAGAATATAGATGAATATATATATATATATAAATTAAGCTATGTCAGTCTCCAAATCGCGTTTAGTACAACTTGACAAATCGCAGCTCCATATTACGGTGCTTCGCCCGGATGTGTCTGTACACAGCTTGCGTGTACTTGCTACGCATATCGCAGTGCGGACACTTGAAGCGTGGCATATCGACGCATTCTAGTCGGTAGTGTCGGCTCATGCCACCGGTAGTGCGGAAGACACGGGCGCACCTAGGACAGGGAAAGCCACGCCGATTCACGGAGGCTTGAAGTCTGAGCGTGTGACGGGAATTACGCACGACGCCGTGGTACTTCTGCAGAATGATCGGTCTGAAATCTGCAAGCACAAATAGAAACGGAAATCTATGTTAGAGCGGCGATACGCAACCGGTGGTCTCTTAATAGCGGGAGAATTCGAGGAGCAGCGAAGAGGACAGGAATGCGCAGGAATTTCGGGATGCCTCCTTTTCCTCGGAAATGATCGAAGATCGTCTCGATCTCATCTGTATCGAAATGTACTTGAAAATCTAAGCTATATGCATATACGTAAGCTTCTTCGGTATTACACCCTAAAATTAGTCTTACTACAGTTAAAATCATAAATCATTTCAATTTTATTTTTGCAATGTTAATTAAAATAATTATAATACAGTCATTGATATAGTTGTAATTCACGTTCAATTATTCGTCCGAGTTCTCCATTTTAATCTACAGATTTGGATAGTCAACCAACCTTCAAAGAAACACACTGAGAGAAGCAAATGTCATTTTTTTTTAAACAGGAGTCACTGCCGTTAAAGAATATACAAATGAAACGATTTCGATTTTATTGACGACTGTATACTAATGTCTTATTGGTATATCGTACAGAGTTCTTCTCATTGTGAATTAGTAGAGCTTGTTCAGCATGACCTTCTGTCCCGTATGGATCTTCCTGATGTGATTGTAGATCGAGTGGGACCATTTGCTCACATGGCCACAATATGGACACTGAAAACGCGGCAGTGAATCACATTCGTATCTATAATGCCGGTACATCGAATAACTCTGAGAGAAGGACTTCTCGCATTTCGGGCATTGATGCCTCCGGTCGTGCGAATCAATAGTGCTCTTCATCGTCTTACGTAAGTGTTGCTGCTGTTGCGATCTTCGCGACATCGTCTGGGATAGCTCTGCCTCGTCCATCAGTCCGTTGTCCCATAATTCTGAAACCGATGTCGTCTCGTGTTAATGATAATTCGCATTAGTCACAGTGATAACTGTTGGCACGCAACTATGACTGCACAATGGCAATACGCATGAAACAAGGAAACCAACGGAGTCTCCTTCATGAAAACGTTCATGAAATTGTGTAACACGGACACAAGCCGTAATAATAACCGAATATAATAATCATGTTGTCCAACACAACTGCATCCTGTCTCGACAAATTTTAATCCACATTTTTCAAAAATTTAAGCAGCTAAGATATTTTAAGCTTATAATTACATCATTATTATATGCCTAACAAATTTACTGCTACACGATAACGCTGGAGCCTAATATATTCCTTGAACTCAAGAATTTCGAGGAAAAGAGAATAAACAATCACCTGATACATCAGGCTGGGACTGACAACTTATCCTTGAGAACCAATGGGAACTTACAGAAAAACTCTTTAGATTTTAGGTGTGACTAGTTTAGTACTATTCACACCTATGTACTACTACTATTATCACCTTACTTATTACTATCACTACTACTATATCACCTTACTTTATTACTATCACACAACAGATGTAGTGGATATATTTACGACGCAGCAGGTTTCTTCATTTTTATGTTCGTATTTATGAGATTAAAGAGCTTGAGTCTTTGTAGCCATAAATACCTAGAAAAGAATATGTAACAAGTATATCTGTAATCGATTATTTTCATTATCAGCTAATTATTACATAATTTTTGCTACAGTTCTTACGTGAGATTTATTTCAAGTTCCAGTAGTGATATAACAGAAGAAACACATTTAGGTCTTTCGTGAAAATTTATTGCCATAAAATATGCCACGCAATAATAAAATATCATCCAAATAATAGAAAGAATTCTGAATTCTTCTTCCTGTATTTTTATTTTTTACATTTGGGAACGCTATGTACAATACAGTCTTGAATTCTTTAAAAGGATAAAATTGCAGGTTTCAAAACCTGAGCAGCTCCTAATTACGCAAATTAAATTAGCAATAACTTAGTATAAAGATATTTAAAATACAATACTTAAAAAATACTTTGGAACCAATCACAAATCGAATACAATCAGTTATGCGACACATTATACATATACATATCTTTTAACATTTCGCACAATAATAAATTATTTTCTCTGAAATTCTCTAATAATCATACACATGCACACACAGAGAAAAATAATTTCCCAGCACAATAGATTTTTTATGTTGCTGTAGCAAAATCGATCAGTTTTTATGTGGGCAACAATAAGATCTGTTAAGAATATTAATTGCTATTTGCTAAAACTATGTATAAATTATTTTGAGGCAAGAATAAATAAATGTTTAACTATCAAAGCTTTTTATTGTATTATGAAATGAACAAAGCACATTTGCTTTTGAAACCCATGATAAGCAATACAGATCTAATTTACATCATTAATACGTACTCTCAAAAAGTGAAATAATACTCTCTTCACTGTAAAAAGTAATATGTTTTATTCCTGTCCCCATGTTTTAAACACTTAAAGATGTTTTAATTTTAAACTTTTTCAATAGACAAAACATTACGTGTTTAGATTAGGGCTCTAATTTTATTCCGTTTTTCGAAGATACGTGTAAAACGTTTATCCGTTTATATTCGCTTTCAAAAAAACGTTTACTTGAAGGTAAACGTTTACACGTTTAATTAACTAATTATACGTGTAAACGTGTTTTCGTTTAAACGTATAATAGTTAATTACACGTATATTCGGAAAAACATTTCTAATAAACGGATATACTAATTATACGTGTACACGTATTTTCGTTTAAACGTATAATAGCGAGCCCTAGTTTAGATTTAAAACGCATAGTGTTTTAAATCCAAATACGTAGTGTTTTGACCATTAAAAAAGTTTAAAACTAAAACATCCTTAAGTGTTTAAAAAATGGAGACAACAATAAAACATTTTAATATCTTAAAATTAAACACTTCTTTTTTCAGTGTTGCCCTGAAAAGGGTAGATCGATTAATGATCGCCCTGAAAAGAATATACAGTAGCAATGATAATTTTGTTACAACAGCAAAATTACTTTTCTCCATGCATGTAAGCTTTTTCCACTGATTCCACTGATTCATCGCGAATTGATTTTGGAGAACGAAATCATATTAGAGTCATAAAGACAACTACACCAACTTATATAATAAGAGGCAAATAAAAATCCCTATCAGTCAATTCGGCGAATAGATCCGGAAGTATAATCTCTTCGATTTTTCACACTGGTTCACGTTCATAGTGATGAAGACGTCACGAGCTCAGTAAAGTTTCACGAGAGTCACTAGCTCCTTCGGATGCATACACCTTACATGTTGATAAATGTTCGAAGTCTTCTTGCTGCAGAGATTGCAATATGGGCACTTATACCTGGGCGCTTTGCCGCACTCGTACCTGTAATGACCGAGCATGGTATCCCGTCTGCCGTAACCGTTGTTGCAATTTGGACAGTGGAATTTGCCGGTGCTCGAATTGTACTGTGTAATATCCCGTTTCTTCATGTATTTCTTCCGGTGCATCATAATTTCCATGGGTCTGCCACCTACAAAAGATCGTGCCACGGTCAACATTGTTATTCGCTCAGGGTATGTCTCGGGAACATCCTGTTCAAGGATGAGAACGCACCAAGATTCCATGCAGAAGAAATATTCGCGTTAAATAAGTGAGATATAGAGAGGATAAACAGATACTGAGAGAGCATAAATGAACAGAGAAAAGACGCAAAAGAACGTAAAAATCTGAGTCACGTAAACGTAACTCTTGAGAGTAAAAGTCGTTTTTCAATAAAACATTTTTATTAAAACTTGAAAACAAGCGCACGTTCGGTCGCTTTACATGACTAAGTACAATGTCAGGTAATGAGATGTAATGACTTAATCTTTCTATATTATTCAATTATCGCAGATTTTCCAATAAAAAAAATACACATCTCAAGTAGAATCTATTTAATTCGTGTTAATCTATTTCTATATCATTTCTTTTACTCAAGTCGCTATCGGAAATTGATAGTCAACTCAATTTCTCCAAGAAAGAAATAATTTTCACTAATAAAGTTCTATCTTATAAGTCTTATATATTATTAAAATGTAGTTCAATCTTGCATAAAAATATCTCGTGTATTTGTCTAAATCACGTAATCTGAAACACATTAAAAAATAAAAATATCAACTATTGTGCTATTAATTATCACATTAATCCTCTAGGGATAGCATCTTCTTGACATAAAAAAAAAACAATTTTTTACTGCTTTTGCTCAAAAATTATTAAGTGAAGAATCGTGTAGCTTTTCTTACTGAGAGAAGTATGATATTTCAGTGTTTAATGCTACATAATTTCCATCTTCAGCTCTTAAATATAATTTGCACAGATCCCGATTTTACTTCGAATTTATTTTGAATTTTAATTTTAAAGTGAAAAAAAATTTGTAACACTTGCCCCTAGAGAGTTAAGCAAATATTCATCTATAATACACATGTAATATGATATTCGTATATAAAAACTTTTTTACGGAACTAGATGAATAAAGGAACAAAAAACAGTGGTACAATAACGAAAAGGGTATAGAACTTAGAACGGAAACCAATCTTCCAAAATCCATTTGAACACTCGGGATAAAAATACAAATGTTATTCTTGTCTTGTAACATGCATTACATTCAAAATACATATAAACGAAAGTAACATTTAATAATCGCTAACAGGTACAAAAAGACAGTATTCTCCTAGGAATGAGGCTCCAGTAGAATAGACATTTGTCCCAGCTTGTCTCGTGACTACCGTCAGTGAAGAAGATGCAAACGCGTGGGCACACGGGACGAATCACGCGTTAAATCGACGTTCGTACTGGGTGCCTTTAATCGCGCGTGCCATGCGTGGCCGCGCGACTTGTCCTAGAAGAGAGTGTTGCAGATGACCAGTTTCGACGGGTGCTTGTGCCTGATATGGTCCTGTACATTGAACTTCTTTTTGCTAAGCATGCCGCAGTAGGGGCACTCGAAACGCGGCGGCTTGCCACAATCGTACTTGTAATGGGCCGTGACAGCGCTCTTCGTAGAGTAGCTCTTGCGGCAGCGCGGACATTGGTAGCGAATCTTCATCTTCCTCGGACCCCTACTGCTCGGTCCGATCCCCTCGGGCCACGGTAACATTTGTAGAAACGCTGAAAAAGACATGGAAGTGCGCGATTAGCTCACTTGGATGCGACGCGTACGAAGGGAATCTTGGAGTAAGTTCGTGATTCAGATACTCTCTTTTTTCTCTCTTTCTATCTCTCAAACATTCCGAAACAACAACACGCAGCACATTCGCGTGAGAAAACAATTCGTAAAGTTTCGAGGACTCGGAGGATTCAGAAAAGAATTGTGAACTACTCTATATGTATGCCGATAAATACTTGAATAAATACTGATACAACAAACTATTTAAATCAATTCAAGGAAGAGAATATTCCCGAGGGCAATTATTTTACGTGATTACTTTAATTCCATCCTCGCGTACATGAGGACAGAATGACTCGCTTTGTTTAGTAAGAAACGAACAAGTAAAGCAGTTAAAGGTATCTTCAAGCTGTGCACGAACGAACTGCGCGGTAATCGATCGATTAAATATCGAATGGTGACGAAGAACTAGATGAAATGTGTCTACGAAGATAGAGTGTTAATCCGAGGAGTAATGTGCGTCTAACTACTTCAAAACTCACGGTTGCTATTGTTTCCACGAATTATTGTCCAAGTGATCCACGATCTAAGCATGTCTTATTCTGCAAAAAAATAGAGATGTTAATAAAATAAGCAACAGTCGATCTACATAAAATATTCCAAAGAACAATATACATATCTAAAAAAAATATTTAATTAGATTCATCGATCGTTTTCGAATTTCTGTGTAAGAATTCCTAAGTTAAAAATAACTTCTGCGTTTGTTAAAAATAAAACTAGGAATAAAGGATAAAGATCGAGGTGATTATATTTGATAAACCTTTTTACTTAATTCTTAACATTATTAATACTTTCTTTCAAAAAATAGATACATTACGTTAATATACCGTTTACAGCCTTTATTTCTGATTTGTTGTGTATTCACATTACTCTTAAAAGATATTGTATTTAATATTGTTTATGTAAATATTTTTATTTAAAATATAAAAAAATCTAAATTATTCCACAAGTTTAATAATAAAGTTACATACTATATTGCAATTTATTCTTGAGAGACAGAAATAGGTAGTGTGATAATTTTAAAGCCTATGATATATACAAAAACATAAGGTAGTAAGACGTAAGCAATAAGTTGGCTAATCATCACAGTAGAGACCGTAAGGCCAATAGCAAATCCAATGTTACGATTTTCTTACTGCTTTACATTTTTGTATGTGCCATGGGCATAAGTTTCGATCCAGGATGCTTGACGCGTATATGCTTGTCAGGATTTTTGATGCGTACATGCTTGTCGACATTGTTAGATTGCTGCTCTTCATATCATAGCAAGAACACTTATGTATATGTCGGCGGGCAATCACATTCGAATCTCAAATGGCGCAATACGTGACACATATGCTGATAGTTCTTATTGCACTTCGGGCAGACGTATCTATTATAAACAAATTTATTTTTCTATATCATTTAATAAAAAATTTAAAAAACAAAAATTTATTTAACAATTTATTAATGAATTAATAATATTTCATTTTATTCAAATTATTTAAAATCATATACAACATATCTATAAAAAATTACACGACAAAAAATTAATCGCAATTAACGAAAATATAATTTTAGCAGTTTGTAAGAGATAGTTATAGTATATTACGTGATTACATGTAAAAACTGAAAGTATTAAGATCGAATTAATCTATTAAATAAAAAAAACGTATCCAATTTAAGAAAATAATATTTAGCTATTTCATGCTTCACACATACATGAATAAATCGCTTTCCATCTCATCTCGAATTTATGTACGAATGCTTTTGTTTCAAATTCCTTGATAATGTTTCTGAATTTGTTGTGCATTCGAGACCGATGACAAATCTGAAAACAAAAATAAAATGGTAAAAAGATAGCACTCAAAGTACGCTGACATTCCGAGATTGATTGGAAAACGAAACAAATATCACAAAACATTAGAAACTTGTAGGATAATTCTTTATTAATCTCAATTGTATATTTTCATCATTATCATACATTTATTATAAAAACAGTCAACGTTTATTCTGACAAACAAATTAACACAATTAATAACTAGTAAAAGTGTAGATTTCGGTGCTAGAAGAACATCAAGGAGTAATGGTTCGTTTATAATTCTTGCATGATTGATATTATCTTTTAAACATTTATATACAAATTGTCTGTCTACAAATTTACAAGTCGCATCAACGTGAAGATCACTTTGAATGCAGTGAACATTTCAAGAATAAATTTCTCTCTCGCAGAGACTACCTCTGAATAAAAAAAATAAAAAATTCACATTATTCGCCTAAGATTAGCCTCGAGAGAAACCTCTACTCATCATCTACATCATATATCTACATCATATATCGCACAAATTTTGCGGTTTTCGTCGCAGAAAACTACGTAAATGTAGATCGCACCTCAAACATCCACAATATTTAACTTTATTAAAGTTGAAAAAACCATAAAACAATAACAAAAGGGCAAATTAAGAGTCAGTACGTTAAAAATATAGTTTGAAAAATTGGTGAAAGCATAAAAATTAAGTTAGATTACGTCAGAATATAAATATAACATTTAATTAAATAAATTAAGTATCAAATAAGTAACAGAAAATTCTACAAACAAGTTTCGGCTACACGATTGAGCCCTCTTCAGATACAATTTTACATAGATTCAATATACAATAAGTTACGAAAAAACGCATATTAAAAATATTCGGATATAAAACTCTAAGCAGATCACACGCCATTCATTAACCGTGTCTCTCGAATATCAAAAACCATGTGTAAATTACTTTAAAATTTCTCGGAGAAAAACGGTTGTATGTGTGGTATAAGCCATTCGTAGGCACAAAGAGAACATAGCGCTACAATTAAAATATACTATCTCACACATACGATCGTCGATACAGATCGACACATACTGAGAAAGGAGACGGATTGTCAGTAACTGACGGATTGTTCGTTACTAATAACGAACGGATTGTTCTCTTTGTGTCTACGAATGGCTTATACCACACATACAACCGTTTTTCTCCGAGAAATTTTAAAGTAATTTACACATGGTTTTTGATATTCAAGAGACACGGTTAACGAATGGCGTATGATCTGCTTAGAGTTTTATATCCGAATATTTTTAATATGCGTTTTTTCGCAACTTATTGTATATTGAATCTATGTAAAATTGTATCTGAAGAGGGCTCAATCGTGTAGCCGAAACTTGTTTGTTTCGGCTACACGATAGAGAAGAATTTTCTGTTATTTATTTGATACTTAACTTATTTAATTAAATGTTATATTTATATTCTGACGTAATCTAACTTAATTTTTATGCTTTCACCAATTTTTCAAACTATATTTTTAACGTACTGACTCTTAATTTGCCCTTTTGTTATTGTTTTGTATTTATTTTTCATATAAAGAGTCCTACTATTTGTTAAATTGAAAAAACCACTTAAGATACTTAAGGAATTCAAAAGTTCCCGTACAAAAAAACAGAGTGAAAAAGTGGCATCGTAGCGAAGACAATGTATGTCTTCGATTCCACGCTAATATGCCTGTACGTTTAATCTCGTTTTTAAACACAGTAAAAATATATGAATCTGGGCTGATGATCACAGCTGCGTTCCATTTGACGCTCACAACGCTTATGAATATCATTTGTCCTTGTTTAACATTTGATAAACAACAAAAATGAAATAATTCCAAGAGCATCAAATGAAACATAGCCCATAGCAATAGCGCACGTGTCTTTTCAAGTTTCTCTTTTTACAGAAGCCTCTTCGACATTTCGGACAGTAAAACACGTGAGAAGACATTGCGGCTATTGTTAAAACATCTTGAAATTCTAATAAAATAAGTAATGCCAATCGGCTAGATGACAAATGTCATGCTATAATTTGCCTGTACATGAACGTATCATATGGACCAATAGATTAATATATATGTAATAATGAGAAAACAAAAAAATTAATATAATAATCGATTTATCTGGAAAAGGGTGCATCAATTTTGTCGTAGAAAAATATCAAAATGTGTAACGCGCTAATAAAGGAAAGACTCTTTGTAAAAGAGAAAAAATGAGAAATCATTCAGCAGAAATACTTCCTTCGACTTGGCATAATAATTTTCGAAAGGGATAAACAATGAGAAGCAATATACGATTAATGAAATAATGATGAAAGAAATACAATTTAATGTCATATATACCGATATAGTATTAAAAAAATAAAGATTTTCTGCTAAACAAAAAGATTTCCTAACAATATTGTAAACTTCATGATAATGGTGGAATATTTTGCGACCATTCGTCCAATTTGGACTGCAAGATCTTATTATCCTGCGTGAGAGTATTTTTCGAATAATAATTAGTCGTGCCCAATACATCGATAGCGTAAACGTCCTGATTCTCGTGCAGGCGTTTCACGTGCTTGTAAGTATCCGAAGGATATCGCGATATGTACATGCAGTAAGGACATTTGTAACGCGGCTCCTTGCCGTTGCAGGCGCTCATCACATGCCGCTTCAGGTGAGACTTCTTTGCGTAATTGTTGGGACAGTTCAAACACTGATACGGTCTTACGTTCCAGGGACAGTAAGAATACCAGGGATATCCTGAAACATACAAACAACAGCACCATGTCCGATTTGCAAATATGAAAACATAAAAAAATGCGGTAGTCTTAATCATATAATACAAATTACAGAAGAATTTCGATACAAAAAAATTTTGTATCACAGGCACTTTGATATTTTTCATTAAAAAATCCTCATAAATTGATCGAAATATGTCAAAACTATATAATGATAAAGGGTGATAATTTTAATGTTTCCAGAAACATAGCGTTAATCCATGCAATATTTTTTAACATCCCATACGAGACAATATTTTTTAATATCCCATATGAGAATTAAAAAATCAAATTTTTTAATTTTATTAGAATGATTATTATTGTATATACACATACATGTTATGATAAGAACATACGAATCGCACATAGGTATCTACGGGACACCAAACAAAGAAGATATGTTTTTATTGTATGTCGTTACGTAAATTTTTCGTCGAGTTATAACGTTTCGCAGATTTGGCGCGAGCGTTATGTGCGCGCGTTCGTATCACGTGTTACTATAGGCCTGTTCTTTTTGGCTAAACTTTTGGATCAGTTTTTCGTATTTCCTCTTCTTCTTTCCTCCTGAAGAGAAAAGGAAGAAAGATGAACTGGTGCAAAAGTTCAGCTAAAAAAACAGGCCTTAGGGCACGCTCACACCTTGATAGAAAAGCAGAAAGCAGGAAAACCAGTGGCTAATTACAACTCGCGTTGGTAGTAAGTAGTACAAAAAGCCGAAATTGTAGACCAGCGCGAGTTTTGATTGGCTGCTGCTTTTCCGCTTTCTGCTTTTCCGTCAAGAGGTTTGTTCGCGTCGCAAGCTCCAACATGCTCCAATATGTTCCTATCATAGCTCCTATTCACTCTATCAAGCGCGTTGGAGTAAATAAGAACTATGGTAGGAGCATATTGGAACATATTGGAGCATGCGACGTGAACAAACCTAAGGCTGTGTTCGAAAACGTAACCTGCCGGCACGAGGTGACTTAGGGATGCGTTGGTGAGAGTAATTGGGAACTTAGGGAACTGTTGGTTTTCGAACGACTATTATATTGGACGGCGGCATCTTTCTCTCTTTTCCTGCTAAACTCATATTACCTCATGTGGAAGTTATCCCTTCCATCATGCATTACCGAGATACCCTCTTTTCCCTACTGTGATAGGAAGAAATAGTCACTCTCGAAGTGGTTCGGGTGTGTTTTCGAACGCAACGATCGAAAGTCCATCGAGAGTATGGAAGTATTTTCGAACGATCCTCGGGAGGATCGAGGCACTCAGGTGATTTCGAACGCGGCCCAAGGTGTGAACGCGCTCTTATGATTAGGTGATCAGCTGATCGTAGTACAGCCACATACTTCGAAATAAGCAAAATGTCAGAGACCTCAAGTTGCGTCGGCTTCACTCCTAAATCGAAGGAAAATCGTTGCGGCTCTTCTTGGTCTCGTTTGAAATTTCAACGCTTCTAATGAACATAAAATTATTTATCTCAGATTAATAGTTTATGAAATAATTCTCATCGTTTGACTTAAAAAAAAAATTAAATTTTTCTCAAAAATCGATACAAATCGATGTATCTTCAAATTACGATATCTTAACTCGGACAGATCGTAGCTTTGTAAAACAAATTTTGCGTTAAAAAGTACAACATTTTTATCTTCTTTTATTAATTATAAAAAATGTAATATAAAAAATTTATTTTCTAGCACATTACAAATTGAACTTAAATGATTGACTAAATTAATTATTTTTTTCTTAAATAAATTATCTGAAAAGTTCAATCCAGTATATGTAGAATACACAATTTATTTTTTCCGCGCAATTGTTGAATTTCTATGTACATACATTTATGCAAGTTATTACATCTCGTAATAAGATTAGAATAAATATATACGTTGTATTGAGCGTATATAAAAATGTGATGTATTAATGATGTAAGAAATAATATACTGTCGATAAAATTCGATGTAATTTGGCACTATCGAGCTTAATTGATTTAGATAGAATAGTAGACGATAGACACTACATGCATACAAATATACATAAAATTATTGTATGGTACTTTACGCAAAAATATAATTCTTCCGTAATTTTATTTATAACTACATATTTGAATTTATAAAAATAATAATGTATACGTAATCAGGTAATAATTAATAAATTAAGTATTTATTGTACCCCTAACAATTCTAAGGTAACACACAGAAAATGCAAAGTTTTATTGTCGCGTATTTTAAATACGAAAATACAGATTTCTTGTCATAATAAACGTGATGATGTCTACTTACAACAGTGAAAAAGAATATTAAATACGAGACTAAAAATTAATGTAAAAAGATAAGTAACAAATATAAAGAAATAAATAATAAATATGAAAAAATAAGTATTAAATTTATTTATTGCTTTATTTGTCTCGAAATTAAATATTATTTTTATCTGTCTAGTTGATGATAACTTAAGATCAGAGAAAAGTGTGACGTATGTAAGTTATCGCGTAATTAATAAGTTTTGTATAAGTTGTAATATTAAAAACATTAAAAAAGTTTTATTAAATATCAATTTTACAATAATAAATTATAAAAGAACTGTTTCTTAATAATTTCTGTCGATTGAAATGTTATAAGAATTAAAATTTAATTTTTCTTTAACTCTCACCGCGCGCTTTTTCTTATTCTCGCCTCTCATCTTTTATTTTTTTCTTTAACTCTCATCGCTTTTTTTGATAGTAACAATTTTTAATTATTTAATTGTCTATAACAAAAAATATTAAATCTATATACTTTTTATGGTATTTACAAAAGATAAAAATTTTCAGTATATATACATTCCAGTTCACAATACAATGTGAAACATCATTTTATACAAATATTTATGTTGTTAAACATTCATTTCCAATACTTATTTTGGAAGAAATTCACCAGACTTTTTACTGCTGAAAAATATCGATGACGTGGACGTCGTAGTTTTGATGCTTCGCTCGAATATGCTTACGTACATCGGTCTTGATTTTGCACAGGTAATCGCAGTAGGGACACTTAAACCTGGGCTGCTGGCCACATTGGTAGCGAAGGTGACTTATCAGATTCTTTTTCCATGCAAAGACACTTCGGCAATTCGGATTAGGACACGGAATCTTGATTGACTTCGTACGCTTCAGTCTCTTAGTGCGATAGGCTGCCCAGGGCGTGGATTCTTTGTTATCTGAAAAAGTAACGACTCGTTGGCGATAAAATGCTCATCGAAACTCGTGCGAAAAGGCAGAGTATGTGCCGTTAATTGTTCCTAAAACCTTAAAACGAGAAAAATGTCATTGTGTGCACAAAATCACAAATAATTCAAACGAAATCCACTTTTCTGTGTAGATTTCCTTCTTCTTTCTTTTTAAAACTGAAATCGCAATTTCTTGGGTCACTGAACATCCGGGATTACATAAGCTATACCATATTTAGACTAGATGTTCATCATACAGCAACATTCTCACCAGGTTGTGTTTGAAAGCGAATAAAACGCGAATGTGCATTTATTTTTATATGTTTATTTTATATGTTTATTCATCTAATCATTTTAATATATTTACGTATTTCTAAGTATAATTTTGATCGAGTACTCGAAAGCACATGCAGCTTTTAATAGACTTGGACAAACAGTCTAGTTGGCATTACAACGACGTGATCGCTAATATTACCTTGCAATCCGGGGAAATAGACAATCAGAAAGAAATACAGATTGAAGCCAAAGTCGCATAGATTCACAAACCTATAGAACAGACAGATTTATTTACATATTTATCGACAAACGGAAGACGCGCAGCCAGATGCTCATTGATTATGTCGCACTTATGCTGTCCCTTGAAACAAATCAACAACATAAATCTTCCGATTATTGTGTCTGCGGAGGAGATGCTTGCTGACGTTGCCTTTGAGCTTGCCATAGTAATCACAGTAAGGGCATTTGAAGCGCGGCTGAAGGCCGCATTCGTACTTCAGATGCCGCGTTAAGTTTCTCTTCCAGTTGAAGACGCGACCGCAGTTCTGATTCGGGCAAGGGAATCTGATACTAGCGTCGGCGTCGCTGGAGAACGCTCTGCTGAAGGCTTTAAAAGATCCATTAACGCCTGTAAGCAAAAAAAACAGACAGAGCGCCCAGTCAGTCCTACGCAAAGTCCATCAGGATAACATGCCAAAGAAACCAATCGTTTCACGAAGGTTTCTTTCCAGAAATGAAAATATAACAAACACGTAAAATAAGAATGAGCTGATAAATAAAGATGTAGCAACGTAAAAGTAAAATATTTGATATTTATGAACATCACACTTAATACATGACAATTATATCCATTAAATTTTGCATGGAAAAAGTATCTTAAGACCCAAAATGCAATATATCAGAATAGCACATTAATGTTTTTTGGTTAAATCTCATCACCTCACATTTAAATAAAAATCGTAATATATATTTACCTGCAAAACCAATATATCTGAAAAAAGAAATTATTAACGATTCGTGAATTGCTACGCACCTATGAAAATATAAAAGCAATAACATCAAAAAGATCATCTTCTTGATTACATTATTCTAAAAAAAAAGACAGGTAGGAAATTGTGGAAATTAATAAGGAAATTTATGGAAGATAAAAATAATAATTTCTATTTTATTTTTTATGTAAGAAATAATTCCACATAAAACATCAGAAGTATCGAGAGATCAAAGAACAATTAATAAATATTACAAATCAATAATATTACATTCATACATTTCTGTTTATTCCAAACTTTTTAATTATTTAATATTATTTACATTTAAAAAAGTATAAACTGAAAATAAATTAAAATTATCTATTAAAAAAATCTATATTTGCTATTTTTCGTTTTCATTGATATAATAATCTCAATTGTACAACGTATCAAGTTGCGTAATAACAAGGAATGTAAAAATTTTACGAGACTGTTCTACGCGAAACAAAAATTCTTGAAGATGTCCACAACGCCGATTACGATGTTTTTATGTTTCCTGGTAATGTATTTGTGCTGTTAGCTTAATATGTACAATAAAAATATTTGAAATATAGCACTGATAATACATATTTGAGATGCCCACTCGAATCTCGTTTCTTTTCCATTTGAAGACTCTAATGCTATAAAAATTGAGAATAAAAAATTCTTTTAATCCCTTTTGACTTAAGACAAAATCTAATGTGCGTTATCGCGTACAAGTTTGAAAAAAATTTCTATATAGATACTTCTGTAAGCCGAATATTTTGATAACTTGACAAAAGAACATTATACGTAAAATAGATTCTAAGGTAATAACGACAGAAAATTAGACTTGATTCTTCTAAACATTGTTCTGTCACACTGCAATTATATATGTCTAAAGAAATCTACATACATAATTTAATCTAAAAGTAATCGCAAGTTTGAGTAATCTCATTTTATTGATATTCTTATATCTTAAATTACATGCATAATCGTTAAAAAATGATAATCGCAGAATAACATATTTAATATATAAATTCATAGAAGAAAATAGAAGACAAAACATTCATAATCATTCATTCAATTCGAAATTACAAAAATTTATAAAAGACATAAGTCTAGATTGAATAAATTATAAATATATGTTCATATATTTTTGCAATAGATACAATTTTGATTTCCAAAAATATTAATCCCTTATCATTGCATAAAATATTAATAATCATTTTTAGGGTATTTTAGGGTATTTCTTTACATTAGGGAACCTTTACGATGATCTTGACTTCGAAAGTCGTATGCCCGTCATGATAACATATGTCAAAGTCATGACGGGCATACGACTTTCTACGCGAAGGGAGGTTCACCCCACCTCCCTCCTGCCATGGGACATATGACTTTCCACACAAAGCGACTTCTACCCCACCTCCTCCCTGCTATAAGGCGTACGATTTTCCATGAAAAGCGAGGTCCACTCCACTCCACCTTCCCCCCCCCCCCTCGAGAAAGTCGATAGGTGGGCCTCGCTTCGCGTGAAAAGTCCATCGCCCCTAAGCAGGGGAGAAGTAGGGTGGATCTTTAAAGGAGTGGGCTTCATTTCGCGTGGAAGATTGTGCGTCCCTAGACAGACCGGGGGGGGGGAGGTGGAAGGTGGACCTCTCTTCACGTGAAAAGTACAGGTATAGGGCAGTTTTTAATATTATTTATAGTAAAAGACATTATTTTTTAAACTTTATTTGTTAATAACTCCTTAACGAATAGTAACCCCCACATAAAACCTTTTAAGTCACTTATATACATTATCCATCATATAAGGTGTTATATACAAAAAATAATAAAATTTTGAAAATGAGTTTTATGTAAATATATCTCGAAAATTATATGAAATCACCAATTAATTGATAAGAAAAAGTTGATCAGTATTCTCACCTCTATAACATCCCTGATAGCAAAATGTTAACAATTTGGAGTCAAATTGGCAGCAAATTTTTAATCAGATTTTGACTACAAAACCATAGCCATCTGTGTCCGCATTTGGCTATGGATTTGTCGATAAAGCCTGTTAACAGGCTATGCCAGCAGATTGGTGGCAGAAATTGAGCAAAGTTTGCTCGAATCGGATTCTGCTCTCAATCTGTTCTTAATCTGCCGTCAGGTTATGCAGAACTTTGTTCGGTTTCTGCTACCAATCTGCTGATAAAGCATGTCTAGCAAGCTTTGTCATATTTCTGACAGCAATTTGCTGACAATGTCAGATAATACAAACTCTGGGTACAATTTGTCGCCTTTCTGCAATCAGAAATTGGTAGCAGGCCCCGCTCAAAATCTGTTTCCGCAGGTTTTACTATCAGGGATAGGTCAAGGTCATCGAAGAGATGTCCCCTAATGTAAAGAAATATCATTTTTAAAAATGTATTTCACCTTTCTCTCTATTTTTAAACATTTCTTAATTATAACAAAAATTCTTTTAGGAAAGTATTAAAATTTTAAATCTCATTTCATTTTTTTCATTTGTTCTGTATTGATTCTTGACAGAATGAAATAGCAAAATCAGTAAAGAGAAATTTCTTGTATACTCTCCACGCGTCATCTTTGCATCTAACATAATTTAGAAACAAAAACTTTTTTCACATACAATTATAACTCAAAATCGTGCGAAATAATATTAAATTTTTGAAATATTAATTTGTGTTTTAAAAAATCATTCTAATATAATTATCACAAAATACATTGTTCGATAATTGTACCAAAAAAAGCACATTTTAAAGATGTGCATCGAAGAAAGATCAAGTTGATTTTATTGTTAATTAGTAACCACTACATAATTGTAGCAATTCTTGTGTACTCTTTTAATATGTCTAGTAATATTGGCTTTCCATTTGCCACGGTAATCGCAATAGGGACACTTAAAACGTGGTTCCCTGCCACACTCGTTGCGTAGATGCCTCCTCAGGGTGCATTTCCACACAAAGATGGAAGGACAGTTAGGACACTGGTACTTTGCATAACAATTGGTAACGTGATTCTGCCTTTTTCTTCTGTAGAAACCCGAGACATGAACCATATCTGTGAACACAGAGATATTTCCATCTGTTATTGAAAGCTGCGAAACGATTGCGTGCAAACACGCGTTTTGGCTTTAATATTAATCCATACGAGCATCCAGATTCATGAGAAAATAAAGCTTGTGCGTATGTGCAAAATTAGATAAAATAACATTTAACAGACGAAGAGTGAATATCCGCTATGTTATTACAGGCAAGGTTTTTAATTCACCGATTAATCAATCGTATTATGCACAAGTGCAGCTTTTACGGAGCAAAATTGCATTTGCGCATAATGCAATTAATCAATTGATGAATTAAAAAACTCATCTTATATCGACTAGCGTCATGAAACAAAATCCTCTTGACGATATTTTTAAAATCGCTGTAAATAAAAATAATATATAAAAACAGAATTATTACAAGAAAATAATAAAGTTTAGAGTGTTTTTAAATAATAATAATACTTGTGTATTATTATATTAAAATTATTTATTTTAAAAAATGTTTGCAGTAAGAGACAAATAATTGGGATGAAGGTGGATATTATGAAAATATCATTTATTAATTATTATTTTAAAAAATGATGCAATGAAAGGCAAGTACACATAATCGTGACAATATAATCAAATTTTTTAATAAAAAATATAATTATAAATTTGATAATCCTATAGTACAATAAAAAAGACATCAAAGAAGTTATAAATTGATATAATAAAATAATATATATTAATAATTTATAACTTCTTTCTAATACATAATATTTTTAATAAACGTAAAAAATCATGTTTGTTAATACTTTTGTTATCATTTCACTATATGATATAAAAATTATTTACATAAAGATCGTATACTTTATATAATTTTTGCAAAAAAATTATTTCTTATGCCATATTGAAATAATACATTTGCTTTACTATATATCATACAAATAAAAAAGAAAATATTCTTTGGCATTAACAAAGGCAAGTTATAAAATAAATTACCATCCCGTCTCATAGAAAATAATACTCATAAAAATGTAGCAAAGATTCGAAATCTAAAATTAAAGACTTCAATGCAACCAATGGAAAAAATTTACTAAATTTAAATTTACCCACCTTAAAAAAAATTAATTTTTTGGTTGAATATACATCCAATACTTTAAGAAAGAAAAATGCTTTGCACACGTTAGCGTAAATCTTCATAAGAAATCGTCTTCAACGATTCTTAAACAAATTTCCTATCTACAATATTCCTAACAAATATCAAAGAATACTTCTCAAAATCTCCTCAGTCATCCCTTCCTTGCAATCAACCCTTAATATTCGCATATTTACGTAATTCGCGTATGCGTAAATACAAGCGTCATTATGAAAAGCTATTTCCGCAAAATGTTTACATTGAAAAAAATCGCTTTTAGAGTTTGTCAATGCAATAACGTTTAAGGAGTAACACCTACACAGTAAAAAAATTTGTGTATTTGTGTTAGATATGGTCCACTCACGTTTGGGTTAACAGTTTGTGTTGAATTTTTAATATATTCAAGTGTTAATTTAACATAATGTTATTTAAAGATTTTTTGTGAAATTGACATTCAACGTTTCTTAATATCAAAATGACACAATTTATGAGTAAGTAAACAAGTAACATAAAAATAATGTGTTTTAAAACGTATGTTCTAAGATAAATGTAAAGGTAAATAAAGGTAAATAAAATACGTATTAATTTAATACATCATAAATGTTAATTTTTTTACAAAAAAAGATTTCACGATTTGTTTACAAACTGTGTCGATGTTACCTTTCTTGTATTTATTCTGTTACATAATATTTGTGTTATCTTCTAACATATTCATCTTGTGTAAAATTATCTCAAAAATTTGAGTGGACCGTGTGCGACATGCGATTTATGTTAAATTCAACATATTTTTTCCAACTGTGTATGTAATCGGTTGTAAATAAGGTTTATCTTTGGGAATTTTTTTTAATTTAATGAATCGTGCTATTAAAAAATGAGTCTTATAACTTTATTAAGCACATAAAAAAATACAAAAAATAATTTTTTCAGGATTTTATTTATCAAAATGGCGGATCTACAGCAGCGTGAAGGAGACAGTCGAAATGGCACGGTGTTCCGCGACTAGCAGCACAAGTGTCGTAATTTTTGGTTTCGAACAATAAAATAAATTTTTTATTTTTTTTATTCAAATATCTACAGAAATACGTAGCCGTTTTTTAAATATTGATTTTTGATAAAATAGCGGAAGTACAAACAAAAAGTTCCATTTTCGTCACAAAAAAGTCGAATAAAATCAGCGGTAACTTAAAAAATTTGTAACTTATCAAAAAATCCTACGTATTTCTTTAGAAAATGTAATTTTTTAAATACTGCTAAATTTGAAGTAAATTGGTTAAAAATTGTTTGAATTCAACTGCTAGCCAACTTAAAAAAAATGCTGTTTTGAAAAAAAAAAACGCGTTTAAAGCTTTGAATATTTTTAGGTTAACAAGTGAATTTTTCAGAGCCTTTCGAAAAAAATTATGTATCGAAATAAAATCACTTGCACATCATTTTTGAGATCCTAAAGTGTATTTTAAAAGAAAAAAAAATTGATTTTTAAAAAATTTTACATAGGTGTTACCCCTCAATCTCGTCGACAGCTAGCACTTCATTTCTCTTGTGATAAATACGAATGTGTCTGTAAACGTTGCTACGGTGCTTGGATCTGTAGTTACAGTATGGACACTTAAAACGCGGATTCTGCCCGCATGTGTAGAAAATGTGTTGAGTGAAGCTTCTTTTCACTTTGAAGCTGCGATAGCATTTCGGACAACGGTGACACGGTTCGACAATCTTGAACGTTTGTGATGAGATATTCGTGTGCTCTAAACATAAAAAGGAAGAATGAAACGGTTAATCAGAATGGGACATCAACAATCGGGATCAAAAACGTTAATCACGATACTACCGATTTGGAATAGTATATTCATTATTTTCGACATGCGGTTTTTCAAAAAGGATAAAAATAAAATTATTACAAATGTTAAAATAAAATAAAACAAATGTTACAAAATAGATAAATAGCTAATAATTTGATTTCTCTTTGTCTCATGCTCCTGTAACATTCTTAGAACATCATAAATGTAATATTAAGCAATAAGACTCATGAAAATAATTTGTTCAATTTGAAAATAAAAAAAATAAGGACTGGTAAAGCTTATCCGTTTAAAATGTTATTCCGAAACAATGACCAATTTATTACGTATACAGTATTTAACACATATCATGTTTAATAGGAATATTATAAGTTTATTAATTCGTATTAAAAAGCTTAATAATATATCCTAAAATATATTTTAAATATAATTTACTTCACATTCTGCAAGCGATAAGAAACTTTTTATTACACATGGTAAAATCACGAATGGAAACAGTAAAAGAAAATAATATCACAAATTTTGACCGTAAAAAGTATATAATCACAAAATAAGTTAATTAACATTATCTCTATTAAAATGACAGCTAAATAAAGTTAAAACTAAATCGACTGAGGAACTTAAACAAATCTTTTCTACGGTTTAAAATTAAATTTAAACGGTTATTAAAATAATTACGTATCACAGTACATAACATGCGGCAAAAATCATTCTGCGAATTACTGTTAACAAAAATTTCAATTTAATCCATTATATCCAGTTGTATTTTCCACTGTCTGCAATAATAAAAATTAGTTAAAAGAAAACAAATTGCACAGTGATTACAGAGTCATTCAACTGTCATATCCTTTTAAAGTATTTAGGTTTTAAAAACATTTTTTATAAAGTCATGCGTATTTAGCGTCATGATATATCACGATTTTATTATATCAGATAATAAAATAAGCGTAACATATTTCTACAGTCTTCTTTAATTCAGAGCTTCAAAGAGATCTGTTAGTGGTTCGTCAATAATGCATAAAATAATCAATACGGTTCTATGACACAATTTTTTATCATGTCCAGCGTATACACCTTATCCTTCTTGTGTTTGAAACGCACGTGTCTGTAGACATTGCTGCGGAAGTTGCAACAATATTCACAGTATGGGCATTTAAATCGTGGTGCTTTTCCACATGTGTACATGAGATGCTTGTTCAAGCTGCCTTTGTTCTTGAAGAGGCGACTGCACTTCGGACACGGCTTTTCCTTAGTTGAAACCAAATCAAAGGTCTGTAATGTCGCCACTAGATACATCTTGTTATCTGAAAAAGACGCAAGTAAAAAACATGGTCAGTAATACGTGAGAACTTCTACTCAATGTTTACGCCTAATTTTTCATCATATCCAGTTTGATTGCACAGCAACAAGGAGTAACAAATAATCATTATTTTTAAAAATATTTAAAGATAATTTATTTATCTAATTCAGTCACAAATATCAAAATTACATGCGACATTTTACATACATATATTATATTAAAATATAAATATGAATAATGAAATCGCATGGCATCGTCTTGGTATAATTAAAATAAGAAGAATTAATAGCTTCAACAATATTTCAGAAAATTTTTTATATTAAAACTATTCCTACATGTAACCTTTTGTTAAAAAATTTAAAATTGAGAAAATACATAAAGCATTCTATTCAATTTTGTGCAATCACTTCATCTTTGTAGAATTGATATCTGTCACAAATCGTATTTTAAAATGTGCCCTCATAAATTAAGAATATTAGAATAAAAAATATAACAGAGACAATTACAATAATTATACAATAATAGAATATCATTCAATTATTTGCACACAGATTCACTGCAATTACGGCAAAATGATAAAAAACTAAACAATATAAAAATTTAAAAACGCAATGCTCATCAACATTAAATTTATTCCTGATTTTACTTAAAATCTCTTAAATATTATTTAAAAATATTAGAAATATGAAGAAGAAATTCGGAAAAAGAAAAGGAAAACCGACATTAAGATAATGAATTGATTTAAACTAAGATGATGTTAATCGAAAAATCTATTATTGCAGAAATAAAGGAAAGGCCCCTATTATGAAATACCGAGTTCATTTTGAGTAAATGCTGGAAGTCTATGGGCAGAATTTTAAAAAATAATAGGTCATTTTGAAGGGAATTTAATAAACTTTAATGTTATGTAAAGTTTAATTCAAATTCTATTTTTTTTTTATTATAATTAAAAAAATGTAAAAAGTGAGCAAATCGCAAAGTCAAAAAATTGCTCCTAATATGAGATGCTCAGAGAAATCCATAGTAAAATGCAAAGTACATCAGTATTGCAATTAAAAAATTTTATTTAATGTTTCTAAAATATATATAAACAAACACAGCTAGTGCGCTGCATTGTACCTAGGACTCATCTTCAGGTAGTTGGAAACAAGCATCGCAGAAATAGGCACTCGATGTTTATTCCGATTGTCCTTCTTATTATTGTACAATAACATTTATACTTTAGCAACGATTTTTACTGTGATAAAGGAGCATAGGTTATTTCATATTAGAATACCCTGGGTATCTCATATTACGATTTTCACCCCTTACGGTTTTATGATCATCAAATCTAATTTCTGTAATTAAGTAGTTCAACATATCCCGTATTTTTCTATTAGTACGACCTTACTCTATCACTACATAAAGAATTTGTTGCCAAATATTTACTTATTAAATAATAAACAAGACTCATCTCAGTGAAACTTGAAGACATTCAAATTCTAAAATCTTTTTTTACGACGACTACAGGCATGATCCAATACTGAATTTTCCACTAAATAGTTTTCAATCCAAGAGCAATAAATTCATAGTGGAACCAATAGATAGCGTTTATTAGTTTAGCAGAAACGCCGCTATTTCATATTAGGCGCCTATCTCATAATAGGGGGCTTTTCTTAACAAGTATATAAAATATAGAGATATATGTACATAGTATACAAAATATAGACAAAATTTTTTGGAGTGATACAATGTAATAAAACATGATGAGGTACTTCACCGCTTTGCAAAATTTTTATTTGAGTAACAATATCCTAATTAAATGTAATCCTCTAGTAAATCCACGTAGTATGCAAGATTATATATTATTAAAGAAAGGTTCGTTCTTCTAATTTCTGCCAATATCGATACAACGCACGGTAGTGCCTTGGTGCTTTCTGCGCACATGCTTATAGACATCGGATGTCCATCTTGAGCGGAAATCACAAGTCGGGCATTTGAAGCGCGGATTCTGCTGGCACTCGTAACGTAGATGCCTTGTTAGGGAACCGCGGTGTGTAAAGCAACTCCCGCAGTTGTTGGTACAGTGAAATTTTTTGCGCCAATTTGACACTTGACTGCGGAACCGCGATCGACTGTTTCTCAACGAGATCCCAGGAAGCCAAACGTAGTAAGGATCAATGCCTGTAACAGAATACCCATTACTGATGGCGTGTCATTTATCGTTAATCAAGATATATAGTAGATAGACACTAGCATCATTGCTATCACCATAGAAATTAATTGTAGAATTATATGAATAATCTTAAACTACCATTCCGGAAAAAAAAAAAACACTTTAGAACTCAAAAATGTGAGGGTAACCGTAATTTGAAATTTATTCAATTACAACAAATTTGCTACAATATCAAATTTGACGATAATTTCATAAAAATACAAAAAAACATTCTCTATACGTTATAATTCTTCCTTGTTGATAGTTAATTTGTTTAGAATTATCCTATTATTAAACACCATATTAATTGGAAGCAGATTTTCTAACGACACATTTTATCGCCGTGTAAACAGATTATTCAATAAGCAAATGAAACAAATGTAATTCCTGGACAATTAAAAAAATAATTATATCGCATTATTTTTACCATTACATGCCTGCAATGTGATCGTAATTAACAACGCTTTTGGTTTATTAACGTCATATTAATTAATAAAAGTCGATTTCCTAACAATATATTTCATCGACATGTAAACAGAGTGTCCGACATAGAAACAAAACAAATATAATTCCTAGACAATTATTTTAAAAAATAATTATATCTGTAAAAAATAATAATAATAATTATATATTATATTATACACTATTTTTTCGATTGTAATTAACAATTTTTTTCGTATTTAAGTATAATATAACAACGTATGGTATTATGATAACAAAGTAGAAAAATAAACCCTGAAACAAAATAAAGTATACAAAAAAGAAAATAAAAAAATAAAATCTGAAAATAAAACTTCTCTGAAAATGATCCATTAGAAATATTCACGCAAAAATTATACTTCGTACAAAGTTGCGCTCATCAAACAACACAAGAGAGAAATTGTGAAACACAAGAGAGAAATTGTGTAAACAAAAATCTTTACAGAGTACGCGTTATTTATTATAATTATTATTTGTCCTTTGTTTCAACATGTCGTTTGTGCACGTGGTTATAAATATAGAAAGCTGAGTTTGAATGATAATTACAGAATGGACATTTGAAATGCTGTAGATAATCGTAGCATTCGTGCAAATGTCTCGCCATAGAAGCTACAGTTCCGAAAGAACGTCCGCAGTTATTCGAACAAAAGAACTTTTTGCGCAATAAATGATTATGGTGCTGGAGTTGACGACTGTATTTCCGTGGGATCGGAGAAAGCCGAATGTAGCAGGGTTTAATATCTGTAACAGAAGACTTATTATTTGTAGCGACATAGTTTATCTCTCTCTCTCTCTCTATATATATATATATGTATATATTAATCAAAATGTACATTAATTCAAATATCTTAATGAAGATTTACACAATGCTTTTTTACTAGCAATTAGCGTGCTAGTCTTCTAGCACGTTAGAAAACTAGCAGCTATAAAAATATAATTTTGTACGTATAATGCTAGTAAAACTGCAAAAATATACTATTAAATCTATAATGTCAAATTTAACCTAATGTGAGTCGCCACTGCTCGTACTAAATATCGTTATTTTATACTAAAACGACAATTAAATTTGACACTATATCGTATCAATTTGACACTATACAGTGTCAAATGTAATCATTATTTTAATACAAAATAACGATGTAATTAAGTAGAAGTAGCAGCGACTCACCTTAAGTTAAATTTGACACTATAAATTTAACAGTGTATCTATAAATGTGAAGCGTCTTTTAATATATTCTTTTTTATTTACATAATTAATGTTATAAAACATAAAAACATAAAAACATTATAATTATGTAGTCAGTAGTTTATTAAAAAAAGAAAGAGAAGAAGAGATTAAAGAATATGATTAAATAGGATATTTACAATAATGAAAAAAAAAAATAAATAATATAGAATTCCTCGATATTTAATAAATTGTAGACAAGAATACATAGGGAAGTAGGAGCGTGATACTTTGTGCGCAAATATAATAATAAAAAGTTTAATAATCCATATCAAATGACAAATATTAATATTCATATGCGTTTCGACTTACTTCGAGTCATTCTCAACGAAATTGAGGATATTAATTCAATCTTGCGCAAGACCATGGTGCCGTGAATGGTTGGCACCAAACTTTTTATTATTATATTTATGCACGAAGTACCATGCTAACTCTTATATATTTTTGTTTTTAATTTGTTAAATAGGATATAAGTAAAATGGATTTTTAACAGAAAGACATTAAATGCTTCAGCCACTTTATTAAAAAAAATTACTTCTCATGATATTGTAGTGCATAAAAATATAATAACTATACATAAATTTGAAAAACTGTTGTTGCTTATAGCTTTTAAAATTAATATTTCAAATATCTCTTTGTTTGTAGCTGAAAGCAGCTAGTTGCAACCCACATGGCACTTTTAAAAGCTAGCAGACAGTACAATACTAGCGCTTGTAAAGTCGAAATATTTTAACTTCACTAGTGCGCTAGTGAAGCTCTAGCTGAAAGGAGAAAGCTTACTAGCATTTTAAAATACATGATGCTTTTTTACTAGCAGCTAGTACAGTTGCACGTTAATTGCTAGTAAAAAAGCATTATGTAAACTTTGCTTAAAAAATTAGAGAAAATATGAGTTAGTAACTTTGAGAAACTGGTCTTAAAAAAAAATTCGCTAAAATCATAGAACAATATAGATAATGTAACTGAACACTTAAAATTTATTCAATTACATTAAATTTGCTGCATTAAATTCAACAATTATTTTATAAAAATACAAAAAGATACTCTTTATGCATTCTTTGTTGATATTTGTTCAATATCATATCATATTATAAGCACCATATTAATTAAAAGCCGATTTTCTAACAATATACATATTTTGTCACCATGTAAACAGATTATCCGACATGCAAACCAAACAAATATAATTTGTAGACAATTATTATAAAAAAATGACGTTATTTTTATTGTTTGTAATTAGCAATATTTTTTGGTGCAGGTCTGTCCAATTTGAGCTCCCTTCCCCCCCCCCTCCCCCCCCCCCCGGAGTCAAAACGCAAAATTCTCGACGCAAAAAAATCAATGTGAGTAAGATTTCACAGACTGTAAAGTGTTGATAAACGTCGTTTAGACGCGTATCAATAAAATTTACACTTTGCGCAAAAATTTAAGCTCATCAAACAATAAGAAAAATTTCATAAATAAAAACATTATAAATTTTATTTTTGTTTGCGACAAAACGGACACATGAAATGCGGATAATAGTATTCGTAGCGTAGATATCTCATCATGGAAGTTCCGAAGGAACGCCTGCATTCATTTAAACAAAACAGCTTCTTGCGTAATAAGTAATGATAACTATATTCTTGCGGGATCGGAGAAAGTCGAACGTAGCAGGACCTAATTTCTGTAACAGGTAATTTATTATTGCATATGCATCATGAAATTTGTTTCTATTAATCAAAGTATACATCAATTTAAATAAGTTAATAAAGGATTAGAGAGGTACGAGAGTTACATTGGTAACTGTAAGAAATCAGACCAAAACGGATTCGCTAGAATTACAGGATAACACAAATAGGTAAATGCTTAAAATTTATTCAGTTATACATTAAATTCAATACATTATCAAATTCTACATATATCACCAGATATATTGCAAAAATAAATATATTATATAATGCATTTTACAAATAAGTAATTTCTCGAATATCCTGCGTCAGAAAACGTCAAATATAATTTTTAAATTCAGTCTATATTGACGATCTCAATTACATCGCAAACAGGCAAAAATTGCTAAACGAAAATAGATGTATAACAATAAATAACGACTAACATATCAATACATATGATATAAACGACTACGTAAAATAAATAAAGCATACTGATAAAACCACGGATCAATCAATGACCGTTTATTTGATTGATATCACAACTGCTTCGAGACTTCTTGTAGCTTTGTTTGTGGATGATCTGATAAAAGGAAGGAAGGCTTGCAAAATTTGTATCATTCATCTTGGCTGATGATCCTGTTTCGTGCTCATGTCGAGAACGTAGACATTCTCGTTGGGATGTATTCTGCGTATGTGAGACCTCACGTTCGATGAGTGTTTCGTACGGTAAGAACAGTACGGACAGTTGAATCTCGGCAACTGGCCACACTGGAACTTGAGGTGATTATACAAATTGTTCTTGCGCGTGAACGCGTTGCCGCACTTGTGGCAAGGGTAATTCCTGTTTTGCTGTGCTCCATCGGGATTGTAGACACACTGATTGGAATGCGCGTGAAATCGTTGCATGGCGACCGGTCGAATCTCTGGGAACAGAAAATTTCATAACGTAACTCGAGACGGAAACTGAAACTTAAACAAATCTCGCGGCTTCCCGCATCGAAAAAAAATTAATATGCAGCAAAATGTGTTCAGTGCGGATGCACAACGTTTCGCGATCCATTTCTTCTTAGGTCATCCTTAGGATATGTCGAATAACAGATCTAAATATGGAGATCTATTACGTGTATGAAATCAATAAAATAAAAAAATAGGCTCTTTATTTTTTAGCCATTAATTTATTAATTTTTTTTATAAGACTATTGACTATGCTATACATAAAAGGATATAATGAAGTTCTAAATGTGAAGTTTTGTGTGAAAGCGTTATTTATTAGTATATTACAATATTTTAGTCGGACTTACACAAAAAAACATAAAAGACATAAAATATTCAAAAAATGCCATGTTAGTTAAAACACTAAAAAATTAAATTTCTCATTATTACATATAAGTTTCATTCTCTTCAAATAGATTTTTGTATGTTTTCGTGTTCCATATACACAGCGTAAATTCTTTTTGTGTTATATAAACAATTATCGTTATATAAAAAGAGATGATAAAATAATGGAGTCAATTAAAAAGAATCTGTATAAATGTAACATTAAAAAGCTTTGTCAAATTATTTAAAATATTTTCACGTGTGTATATATAATAAATGAACTCTTTATATTTTTGAACTAAAACTCTGAACGCTTCATTGCAATTGCGCATAAAATGCGCAACAGATAAAAAGAAATAAATATGTAATTAGGCGCAGTGTAAAGAAGAAAAACAGTAATCATTTGGAAATATGTTTTAAAGATGTATTTTATAAGAGCAACGTCGGGCGTCGTCGCATAGACAACTCAAATAAATAACAAATACATCGACGATAAATGGATTTTAGACTTGGAAAATATTTAAAAGAATTGCGAAATATCAGTCTTGTGTATATCCACTACGTAGACCCTGTTGCCAGGATGTATACGGCGTACGTGGGCACGCACGTTTGACGGATGCTTCGTCCTGTAGGCGCAGTAGGGACAATTGTACCTCGGCGGCTGACCGCATTCAATCCTCCAGTGATATTGAAGATTGTGCTTCATGCTGAACACGCTGTTGCAATTGCCACAGGGAAACGATTTTGCGTTTTGTTCGCGCGATGAGGTGATGCTCTTGTTCATGACCAACCGATTATAGTCTTTCCGCCACGTGCGCGTCGGCATCGACTCGGATGCTGCAAAAAAAAAAGCACAGAATGTCTTCGTCATCCAGAGCCCGTGATGATTATCGCTAAATCACTATTTTGCCTTTATATCCATTTCAGTCGTCGAGAGAAAAAGAAAGAAAGAAAGATAGTGAGATAAAGAGAGACTGGCAGCAGTCTTCTCGAGTGCCCGTAAACGATTAACAAAATAAACGTTAAATCTCTTGTTAAATCACTAATCGTGCTATAAGTATCCAACGCACTCGTTTTGCCACATTAACGACACAGACAGAACATGGGTCTTCCACCGAGAGGAAGAATACGTCACGAGGAAGGCAATACTTTCAAAACTACCATGACTCGATTGAAGACGATGTTTTTTATTCTGAAGAAAGTCCACGCCTCTGCACTGACGAGTCGTTCATGAGATGGACGTCGACTCGCCACGTTGCTGCCAGCTGAGGATGTCGATGACGTAGACTTCATGGTTGGGATGTTTTCTGCGCACGTGGGCCCGCACGTTCGATGTATGCTTCGTACGGAAGGGACAGTACGGGCAGTTGAATCGTGGCGATTGGCCGCACGCAAATTTGAGATGATGCTGGAGATTGTAACGCCAATTGAAGGATCCACCGCATCTCGGACAGTAATACACCTGCTTGCAAGTCTGCCGCTGGGCCTTATGGACTGATCGATTCATGCCGCATTTGCGTCGCGCGTTCCTCGAAGAATACTTGCCTTCTGAAAAATGCAGATGTCCTATTGATTAGCCGCGTTAATCGTCAGTTAACATTTACAATGCGAATGAATGACGAATTATTACAAAAGAATAATTTGATATGAACGAAGGCATAGAGATTTACTAGATAAATAGCGAAAGTATCAATGACTTAGCCAATATTTAAGAATAACAACAGAAAACGTCTAAAAGATAAGTTAAAATCTGTCAAGAATATTTAAATTAATTGCGAAGTAAAATCGATGTAAACTACAAATTTTGCGAACGCATAATTGCCTATATTTATTGTAACATAATAAATAATAAAAAGTACAAAAAAATGGTACAAAATAACGCAGTAGATCATAAAAGATCTATATATACATTGAGAAACTAGAGTATTTATAAATTATCGGATTATATCTATCAATTTTTTTATATATAAATATAATAAGATATAAGTATTTATGTAGATTATATTGTATATGACTAAATATATAAATATGCTTTATAACGATTGGCACAAGAATATTGTTTTCTTCATCAATATTAAAAATGATGAAACGTGGAATTCTCTTCGCAATATTATATGGAATATTCATTATATGGAAGACGATGAAGAATAAGTCTCATCATGACTATATTTACATTGTATAAATGAATATATGTTAATTGAAACGTTATACAGAATATAATATGCAATTTTACATCTTAAAAGTATATACATATATATTCAAATAAAATTGACTTCTGATTAATTCACGATTCTTCACTAAAATTACAAGAACAAAATATCTTTTTCCCACAAAAAAAATTATAAAATGTTTTATTTCATAAGTAATTCATTAATATTGCTTTTACGAGAATGTTCATAAGTATCAAAATGTCGAGCAATAATAAATCTATATTTTTAATTTCAGATAATGTTTCTTTTAACAAAATATTAAAATATATATAATATCCAAATTTCTTAATACAAACACATTACACGTTCAATTAAATTTTTGCTCTATACAGGAATTTGTAATTTATCATTATTTTCTATTTGTTCTTCCGAAATCAAATGATTACATCGTTGGAAAATTTGTATTAAAATTTAACATATTTTACGTGTCCAAACGATCCACTCCAATTTGTGTTGATTTAACACAAGATGAATATTAGAAGATATATATATATATATATATACAAATATTATTTTAAAAAATATATACAAAAAAGGTAATACTGATACAGTAAACAATTTATTGAATTTTTTTCATTAAAATTAATATTTATGATGTTAAATTCTTTTATAAAAGAATTTTTAATTCTTTAATAAATAGATTTAAAGAATTAGTTCTTTTATAATAAATGTATTTCAAATTTGTCAAAAGAAAGTTTATGTAACCATTTCAGAAGAATAAATAGAAAACATAAAACAATAAAAATAAATTTTATATTATAACTAATTGGAACGAAAGATAAAAGTGTGCCTTCCAACAAACGACACAGTGCGACACAGTGATCATGTCATCTTTGTTTAACATTGACAAACATCAAGGATGTAATGATCCAGTGTGCCACACCATGTCATTTGTGTCGCTTGTTGAAAGGCACACATCATCGCGTCCCTTTAGGATTATGTGCAAAAAGTGAATGTAGAGTCCCTTCCAGTCAAAAAGAAAAAAAATTCTACGCCTGCATTAAACCTTGATCTTATATTACGAGTCTACTTTGCACACGTCGATGGCATATACTTTATTGCCAGGATGTTTTCTGCGCACGTGTGCACGAACGTTCGATACGTGTTTCGTGCGATAAGTGCAGTAAGGACAATTGAACCGTGGCGATTGGCAACACTCGAATTTCGCATGATAATAAAGATTATTCTTGCGACTGAAGACACTCGGACACTTAGGACAGGGGAACTTCGGCTTCTCGGCGAGGAAATTTCTGTCGATGACGATTGAGTGGTACATCGGTTGTTCCTTTGTCACGACGGACACAAATTCATGTCCGTAGATCACTGGCAGAATACGGTCTGAAACAGAAGCGAGAGGAACGTCACGTCAAAAAACGTTGCCGGCTTGCAAAGACCTCGATGCGATTCGGTAATCTGCCCCGAACTCTGCAAAATCGTCGAGGCCGAGCTTGAGATCGGAAAATTTTTAGCGCTCCATTTCGCGTAGGGGACTCTAGCAATCACTTTAATTTTGTAGAGCAACTTTTTCTTTAAATACAGTATTAATATAAACAATGATAAGTCATTTCCCAGTAAACACAATGTTACATGTAACGTATATGTAACATGAAATGTCAGCAAAACGAGGTAACTAATATAACACACTGTGTACGTTACGTTACACTGTGTACATGTATGTTACATGTAACATTGTGTGTTTACTGGGTTATTTCATTTTATGAAGGAAGCTGCACATTCGATGCTTTCCAATCTCATTGTTCATATATACGTAGGCCGTGAAGATAAATACGTATATGTGCAAAATTAAAAAGATAGAAGGATTTTAGATAGGAAGGAATGCATTATTAAAATTGAATAATATTTTATTTGTTACATACACAACATATATAGTCTCGCAACTGCATAGAATAAAAACAAAGTTTCGTTGAATGAACTAGTCATGGTTTTACAAATGCATGATAAAAAGTGTAAGTAACAATATTAATCTAAAAATCGATAAGCTGAAATTCTCTTCTATATAAAATTGGCAATAAATAATATAATCATTAAATAATGATTAAAAGAAATATACCTTAATGTAATAATACTGAACTATCACAAATAATTTAGTTCGTAAACTTATATACAATTTGAGATATGTATCTATGTATATAAATCTCAACGAGATTTTTAAGCTACACGTGCAAATTAGAAGCTTTATGCACATTTTGTGAGCTAATAGACTTAATTATTGCATTATACTATCATATTATATTTCTGATTAAACACTATTTTACAATTTTTTTATTTTTATATAAGGCTTTTATTTTTATGAGAGATATAGCTTTATAGAAATAAAAACGGCAATTATTCCAGTATTACTGAACAACAAATTCATAACTGATTTTTAATGTACATATGTGTAAATTATTTGTAATGACAAACGATAAAATAATACTGAGATATTAACGATATTTACATTGAAAAATATGCTAAATTACACTTTCTCGCACAGAAAGTCCTCTTGTAGATAGTAAAATTTCTCAAAATTTTCGCATATAATCGAAAATTTTCTCCGATTAGTCCCACAGTAACCGTCGTATGTAAAAACGGTTAATAATAATTTGCTATATTTACTTACAGAGATATTTGCAACTTTTTACAAATTCACTATTAATTAATGTTCGCGTGTAAATCGCTGCGACCATAACGAGAAAACACTGATCCTCCGTTATATATCGTCCTTAAATAGTGACAGCCATAAATAATTTCATGAAGACACAGATGGAATACGCACAATTCACAACTATCTTCTGTCCTCGCAGTTCAATTCTTCAGGTCGACTAAGCGAAGTGAAAATAGTCGGACGGACGCCGAGGATGTCCTGTATCCCTGAAAAAAAAAACAGACATATCCGTGTTCACATGATATAGTTTGCCCTCGCACATTTTACGGTATTCTTCGTGTAATCGCGAACAATACCGAATCAAAAAGAAGTAAGATCTTCAGAATTTCTACCGTTCTTCCCAGTTGTGTCGCTTCGACGAGTGGAGGATCTTCACACGATGTTCGGCGTCGTGTTTCATGGTGCCATCTGATGTTTTTGGTCTTCATGAATTGTTGTTCTTCGGGGCAAAGGATGACGCCGATTTTTCGGGTGGACGCCTGATCTCAAGGGTCGTGTTTCTGCAGCTTGCCCAGGTCGATCGCATACACGACCTGATCGGGATGGCATTTCTTCACGTGTCGACGCGCATTTGAAACGTGCCCAGCACGATAGACACAATATGGGCAACTGAATCGTGGCTCCTGGCCACACTCATTTTTCTGATGATAGGTCAGACCGCCCTTGCGACTGAAAGCGCTGCTGCATTTTGTGCAAGGAAACATCTTCTTGCCCACGTCCTTGATCTTGATCGTCCGCATCGCTGTCGTTGCCGTGGTCGTCATCGACGACGAGTACGAATGGAGAACGTAACTCCGCGTATCAGGCGGTATTGCAGCTAACGTACAGTAATTCAGGCCTGAAACACAAAAAAGACGCGCCGCTCGCGTCAAAGCTCCTCGTATCGCCACACGACATGTCCGACATAAAAAAAAACGTTAGCAGGGTGGGAAAGTAGGAACGATGATCAGTTTGTGCATATCAATCACAATTAGTCATAACGGTGATAAGCGAGGGTGCTGTCTTCATGCGTAAAGACATTGTTGATGATTGGACGGAGGAGAGGCGATCGGGAACGCTATATTCTTCCTGAAGAAGTAATAAGAGCAAGCGACAATAATCGAAATGACGTGAGTATACTTCACTGTGGCTTTATTCTAAAGAACGAAGGGTAGATATATATCGCGTCCATGTGACGAAACTAAGAAGAAACATAGAAATTAAGGACTATCGATGAATTAATAATGTGTATTATTTTATATCAGATGTAATATTCTATTAGCTAATTTTAGATGTTACAGATGTTAGAAGAGTCTTATGATTCGACAGCAAAATTGTTCGATATCTTCGGTGGTGGCGTTAGAGGAACTAGACGTGGATCACGTCGACTTCGGAACCGTTGTGTTTCCTGCGTACATGGGCGCGAATGTTGGACGATTTCTTCGAAGTATATTGACAATAAGGACAGCCAAATCGCGGCAGCATCCCGCATTCAAACTTCAAGTGTGAATAAAGATTGTTCTTCCGACTGAAGATACTCGAACATTGTGGACAGGGAAATCTGTCTGGAGTTTGGATCTTCACGCTGGATGGCATCTTGAAGCCGCCCAGGTGTACCAGATGTACATCTGCAATAAAACGTTCGGAACTTGTCAGAGTTTACAAGAGATCGCTGTCGGTAGATAATAGAATAAGAGATATTGAAAGAACAAGGAAAATCACAGCCATCGATTATATCGAAATATTGTTATGTAAGTCGCAGTCTCAACTTGGTATCCAAGTTGAGTAAATCTTCCTGTGGTGCGCTTAATAAAATCCACACATACGTAAATACGATTTAATTCACAATCTACATATTTATATTATATATAATTATCAAAAGTATGTGATAAAGGTTACATAAAAGTTATAATCATTCGATTAATGTCCAAATTCAGCAAGTTGATGTAAAGTTCATATTATTCCAGGAATAATCATGCATGAACGTTTAGGATTAAATGCAACTCGCATTCAGGTCGATCACGTAAACTTCGCAGCCGGAATGAAGCCCGCGAATGTGAGCACGAACATTCGAGGTTTTCTTCGAGCGGTAGAGACAGTGCGGACACTTGAACCTCGGCAACTGGCCGCATTCGTATTTGAGGTGTTTGTTGAGATTATTCTTCCGGTTGAAGACGCTGTTGCAGTTCGGGCAAGGAAACCTGACTTCGTGCCGTAGCGCATACAATCCGGATACATCTTGACCGAAGAACGGCTGGTCGAAGGGAAAGATCTTGTCTGCAAGCAGAAGAGAGGAGTGCAAGACGCGACGAACAGTCGTGAATACGTGATACGTTCTCAGCCAACCGATGATTAAGAACAAGGTGCTAAAGGAAGATTAAAGAGATTAAAGAAGATTAAAGTAGAGAAATTACATTTCTATCGTAATAAAGCCGAAACGCGGAGGAACTCATTTGAAACATCTGTCTACTGTTACGATTGTTATCTCAATGCAGAAAATTATAAGCCATAGGTAATTTTACATCATTTGACAATACAACTGGGATTTAATAGAGGATAACGGCGCCGAAATGGTACTCAAAAGGAGTGCGTCTCGCGGAACAGATTTCACTTCTTTAGGTCGATTGACCAGACTACCTCGCCGCTATGCTTACGGCGCACGTGCTTGTAAAGATTCGATATCAGTTTCGACCGGTGATTACAATAAGGACATTGGAATCTCGGTGACTGGCCGCACTCGTAAATCTGATGTGCCCGCAAACCCTGCCGTCTCAAGTACACGCCTGTACAATTCGGACAGGAATACTTCTGAATACTTGCCCTCTCACCAGACCTGAAAACTAAAAGTACAAGTCTTGTTAGAGGATGATAACACTCGCGTTATCATCCGGTATCAAGAGAGATTGAGAGCAGCTTGACTTTCAAGCACCGAAACAAAGACACATTACACATTTATGACTGACAATGAGAATAGAGTGGCAAGAAAACTCGGGTTCCTCAATTTGAGAGCTTAATCCTTTTGCTGCGGAATATTTCAGTGCAAAACACACATTGTAAACGGCAGACGCTCAGCAGCGATCGACGCTATAATAGAACAAGTGACTTCCAGCACACATTTTTTAGAAAATATTTAAAAGACGTTGAATTGTTTTATAATTTAAAAAAACGTTCTAATCGATTCCTATTTTTTATTCAAATTTGTGGTATAAATATTAACATAAATTATAATAAAACAAAGCATAAACAATATTTAGATACTAAATAGTCGAAATATAAAGCACTAAGTGCCTGTAGGCATCAACAGAAATGAAAAGATTAATTAAGCTCACATAAAAAAAAGACAATATGTTATATATAATAATTAATAAATCTAAAAATTAAGAATTTTAAAGATGTCACAGATGATTGGCTGGAAAAACGACGACCTCAAATCATTTGGAGAATCTTCATCTAATTTCAGTCCGCGAAAGGACGAGCTAGAGACAAAACTGATTAATGGATAAGGATTGTGATTTGTTGATTGATTCGGATAATCAATATTAATGGCACTAAAGCTTGTTCTAAGTAAAAAAAAAGGATTATTCAGAACAAAATATCGTATTTATTATTGCAAACGTTTAACGAACAACATGTATGTTATATCGGATATTGGACGGATGAGTGATATCTTGGACGTAAACGACGCAGTCCTTGTGTCTCCTCCGTATATGCTGCTGCACATTGGACGTCTTCTTCGAGACGAGGTCGCAGTAGGGACACTTAAACCGAGGCGGCTGGCCGCATTCGTATTTCAAGTGCGTCGTCAGGCTGCCCTTCGTGCTATACACGCTCGTACAATTCATGCAGGGAAATCGCACGCTTCTGTTAAATTTTTGAAAGCCGTCTCTTGTCAATTCGAAGGATGCACAGAAACCTGAAAATAAAAACCAGCGTCAGAAGATTTTGTGATGTTAAAATTTCTTTCTCTCTCGTCATTATCGCCACCTCTCCGAGATTCAACAGCCGCTAGATTAGAACGGATAAATGCTATAATTAAGAACAAATAGAATGTAAAATATTTTGTGTAATTATAAAAATCTATTCAATAACTTACTATTATACTTTCTACAACTAATTAGATTAAACCTCATTATCCTTGCATTTGTCGTAACATTTACCATTACGTTACGATTTCATCTACTCTCACCAAATTTATAAGTCCTCAATTTTAATTACAGGCGATCATATATTACAATAATATAAATGATAATATAAAGATAACGATGAAAAAAATGTTTTCGGAAATGTATAAATTTTAGAATGCAAAAACGCATTGACAGCATTATATTTGCTTCATATTGTAGAAGTCCAATTTATTCACAAACACAAATTGCATACGTTCGTTAATAATAAATATTTACAGGTAATATCGTTAATAAGTTATTTACAAAATTTTAAGATGCTAATATATATATAGTAAAAGTATTATTATTAAATCGATAATTTTGTGAGATTATTTCAGTGATTGTGTTTCAAGTCCGACAAACCGAATCAGCGCAGTCTAGAGAACTGATAATTGTAATTGTATATTCAAGTAACAAAAGTACAGGACTCTCAGTATAAATGATAATAAATAGAAAATTTATTTATTTAAAAAGGGCGAGTGAGAGAGAGTGAGATTATAAACGTATTTTTTTTTTTTAAGTTATATCGAATATATTATTTATTAAGAACGCATACTTATACAAAAATTAAAAAATAAAAAGAAACAAACAATTAAATTATGCTTACGGGTGAATACCTAATTAAAAGAAATCGCATATGCTAAATATAATTACACACATGACATGTTTCGGCTGCAGCATTGAGCCTTCTTCAGATGTGTACAATATAATGTAAAATGTAACGAAAACACAGCAAGGAAGAATGTCCAAAATCCACATGGGTATCATCCAGGTCAAACAAAAATTGCTCACAGAAGGCTGTTCGGCCGTACAGAAAAAACAACTGGAGATTCTATACGTATATTATGGATCTTATAACAATGATAATTTAATTAAAGCAATAATTGTTCTCTTGATATAACAACTCATCGATTTGTATATTCACGTATAGATATTACTAAACATCAAGATCCGCTTTGATAAAAAAAATGGCATTTCTCCTCTTATTTGTATTTAAACATTTCTCGATCTATTTCACTTAATATTCGTTAATAAATATAATCGCATTATCGTCCTGTGTTTTTTCATAGACATAAAATTTATTTATGGTACAATTACAGTATTCATTAATCGATGTCAGGACGTAAATAACAGATGTCCTGGACGTAGACTTCGTAACCCTTGTGCTTTAGGCGAATGTGCCTTAGTATATTCGACGATTTTTTCGAAATTAGCTCGCAATAAGGGCACTTGAATCGAGGTGATTGGCCGCATTCGTATTTCACATGCTTGAGAAGGCTTCTCTTATGTTGGAATGTGCTTGAACAATTAGTGCAGGGGTACTTCGGCTTCACTTTCGAACGACGTTTGATCTTCGGACTATGTTCAATCCCTAATATCGAAGGTGAGGATACTTTTATTCCTGAAAAGCACCATGTATCAATTAATATCGTGCATTTTATACAATACAGTTAAAAACATGCAAATCGATTATTGGAAAAACTTAAGCCTATTCTACAATGTTTTTTGTTTCCTGTTTTTTTGCTATTTTTTACATTTTGTCTTTTTGCTTTTTATCTGGTTTTTTATTTTCTGTCGCCCAAGATAAAAGTTAACAAACTTTGGAAGAAACAGGAAACAGTAGCAAGAAATACAATTGTTGTTAAAACGATTGCAAAGAGAGAAAAAAAGCAAGAGGTAAAAAGCAAAAAATAGGAAACAAAGAGCATATTGTAGAATAGGCTTTAAACATTTTTCAGGAAAAATTGTTTTCAATCTTTTAATTCACGGCTGCTCAATTTTAACTTCAATATAAAGAAAGCGTGCTTTACAGTTATTAAAAAGTTAAATTTCTAGAAATAAAGAAAACAAAAATTTTGGAAATTCTCAAGAAATATTATGGGTTGAACACGCGTATGTAAAAAAGAAATTTTATTTCAAACATTTTGGTATAACAAATTTTAAAGATATAAGTACAGACATAAATATTTTCATATACATATAAATAGCGAAAAAAGTATTCGCAACTAGAACTCTTAATGCAATTATCGCTGGACATTGCGCAAATGAATTTAACAGAACATTAGTTTAAATATTACAAATTATTAATAAATATCACATACGATTGCCTGTGATATGTCGTATATTAACTCTTCCATGGACCACAAGAAACCAGCTTCCATTCGTGCTAATGGTGATAATAGTGTTCTCTCTTCTCTTTATATATATTTAATTTTTTTAATATCATTTCCTTTAATACTTTAATCAAATATTACTCCAAAAAATCCATCTACGAAAAAATTAAAGGAATCGTTGTATAAAACAACATTTCACATTATATTATATATATATATATATCGTAATATACTTTCTTAAATAAGTTATCGAACAAATTATGATAATAAATATAAAAAAACATAATTGTTCTGATTAAAGTTATATACTGTATAAAAAATTCTAATTACTTAAAATTTTGATCTATGTTTATTATTAATACATATCTAAACTCTTCTCCTTAGTAAATTAACAAACAATGAAATTTATTTCTTAAAGTATTGCTAATACTGTAATATTGTAAATCGTAGAGTTTAGAAAATAAATTACAATTAGGTAATTTTCAATCTAATTACACCCAAAATAGCTTTCAAATGATCAACTTTCAAATGATGCCACAGCAAAATCTGTTCATTTTTATGATTACGTGCTTATGGAAATTTTTGATCGGCGTATCATAAGTTACAAAATATCACAGTTTCAATAAATTTGACTGAAACCACTTGTTCTATATGATTAATACAAGATCTTTTATCAACCCATAAAGCTACTACACTTACAAATCTGAAACTGATTAAAAAATCGTTATTAAACACAAAAATCAACGAGACGCGTAATTCTTTTATATCAACTATAATTGGAGATATATAAGGAGTGTAAAACAATCCCTTAAAATTTAATGGGGATGTGGGAGTATTTCCAAAATATTAGATACACAGCTATCTTTACATAAATACATACGTATGTCCTAATGTCCTAATAAATATGTACCTGTACATATCTATAAAGTATATTAAAAAACCATAAAAGTTTTGTCTAAAACATTTTTCTGTATATCTCACCATTTCATTAATAATAATTGGAATTAAATATAAGCGTTAGCTTTGAGGGATTATGACAACCTTTAAATCTTAAATTAAATCAATAAAAAAATACGTGTCTCTTAAATTTTTATGTTTAATATATGTCAAGAATTGAATCGGTTTCAGACAATTGTAACAGGTTCTTCGTTATATAACTCGCAAATGCCAAAATTTTAACTGTCAACTGATTATAGTAAACATTAATATCTTAAATTAACGTGTTGGTTCCTATTGGCTTATTACCTCACTTAATTTAGATTAATTCTTTGGAAACTAATCAATTTCTATATATTCTTAAATTAACTATACAAATTTTTAACAAAAACTTTATGAGGATGTAATTCGCAATACATCTTCCTATGGACAGTTTACATTGCTATTTCCCAAATATATATTCGTTATAAAAAGCATATTGTTTCATGTTTGTGCAGCAGTTTCATTAACCGCGAGAAAAATTCTTGTAAAAAATCTCTACGCTTGATTTCTTCGTCTTCAGCAGCGTACTCTCGATAGCTGCTTGTACAGATCGATGATTTGCAACTTCTTGTCCTTGTGCATCCGTCGTACGTGTACATACATGTTCGACGAGAACTTGGCTTTCTTCGTGCAATATGGGCACTGATATCGTGGTTCTTTGCCGCATTGGAATTGGCAGTGCGTCTTCATGTCGGAGAGTCTGGTGTAGCCACTGTTGCATCTGGGACAGTGAAACTTCTTCCTCGTGACCGAAGCCTGCACGACCACATTGTCCGGCCAGCGGGTCGCAGGAATCGGTGCTACGGCGGTTTCCTGACGATGACTCGAGTCGACGTAAAGATACGTGTTCTCCTCTGTATCCTCCATCGCGTTCAAATTGTCTCTTCGTGACTGATAAGGCTCCGCGGTCACACCGTGACCGGACACTACCTGGGGATGTACGTAAGACGACGAATGTATCTGCCCATAAAGCGAATCTAGAAAAAGAATTGGAAATTTCGACTGTAGTTAATGGCGGCTAGCGAGATTGCCGGATATAAATCACAACATCGGATAGAGAAAAATTTCCGTCCATGCTCTTCAATTATCTACATAATCAAGACTCGCAGGAATCGAGTCTCGCATGTATTACACTCACACAGAAATACGGATTGCTACAACATTAAACAAAAATAAGAGCCATCATTGTATACTTTTAGAATCAATCTGTAAACATATGAGAATACTATAAAATGATATATCCGGGCATATTAATTCAGTTTATTTTAGCATACAAATTTAGCATACAATCATATAATCAATGATAATGTTTCCTAAATAAATAATGCGCTTCAATAAGTAAATTATATATTTTATTTTTGTTCTGAATATTATTTTGTGTATGTGTATATACATATATGTCAAAGTCTGTCAGTACTTCAAAATTCGTACTTCAAAATTCAGATATCAGATATCTAGTAAAATGAAGCACTGAAAAAAATGTTTGATTAAAAACAGAGAAGATTACATCAATTAGAATTCCGGTTATCTCAACTAGAATTGTAGTAGATTTAACACAAAAATTTTTATTCGTCCATTTTCATTTTTATATTAACCAAAATTCCAATTGATTCAACAAGATATTTTCAGTGTAAAAAATATAAAATTATATAAAAACATCACAATATTGTGTATTAAATTGATTTTGATATTATTAGGAATAACATTCGTCTTATATCGGAACAGTTTGACCATTCTGAACTGGCCTAACAACACGTTGTTTCATTAAAGCGGATTCGAGCATCGTTTGTTTCATAAGATCTATTATATACATCGGTTGATCGCTGTGCATTGCGCGCACGTGCGCGTACATATTTGACGACACCTTCGTTCGTTTTTGACAGTAAGGACACCCGAATCTTGGCTCCTGACCACATTGAAATCGCATGTGTTTCTTCATGTCGCCCAAGTACTTATAACTATTGCCACACTGAGGGCATAGAAAGCGCTGGAACCCTTCGTCTCGCTGTTGCTGCTGTTGTTTTGTCACGTTCTCAGGATACCAATCGGATCCGAAGGTATTGGAGTTCCTGAAGCTAGCGCCATCGTAACTCTGTAATGATGGAGTATGAAGCCCAAGATGCTGCTCCGGCAATGTCACGATGAAATAACTGGAATTCTGCTTCTCCTGATACGGAACAATCCCTAGAAAAAGAACGACCCCCACGAGGTGAAATAAACCTCGATGAAATAAATAATCTTTTCCCATGTTTTACAGACAGAAACAACTATATCACTCAAGTTTTCTTTCAACGCATGTTTAGTAGTAAGTGTGTAAGATAATGAAAATCATAATATCGATAATTAATAGTAAACTTAGCGGTATATAAATTAATAATTTTAATATTTTATACATACCCTCTAAATAGTTTTAATTCATTAGAATGGAATCAATCTTACTCTAAAGAATGAAAATTAAGCCAATCTTGAAAAAGAATAGCTCAATTTTCAATCTTTAAGAGTGAGTCTAAAAGTTTTTAAGCAAATATAAAAAGAATTAAGAAAAATAATGAAAAATGATATTTATTCCACACATACTAAACAAACACAAGAAAAATTAAGGATAATAGTAAGAAGAACAAATAAAGAATACTTATTCCATACACCCATACACAAATCAAATAGAAAAATTAAGAAGAACGATAAGAGGAAATATATACTAGACAGAAGATAGCTAAAAATAGGAGACTTTATTATAATTAATTTTATAATTAATTATCGTAACAATTTAATAAAATAACATCATAAATACTAGTTTAACTTTAACTTTTAAAATGTATTTAAGGACACATGGGGAGGGACTCGGACCGTTCCAAAACTGAAATTGATAATCGAACTGTAAGCGTTATTTTAATCGAATTGAAACCGATAACCGGACCGAAGTATTGTATAAGCTAATGGATGGAAACCGTAACCGGACCAACAATATTTTCCAGGCCGTGAAGTAAAGCGGCGTCTACAATGGGATTTTTTAATTTCTTACAGTTTAGGGTTTAAAGCTTGAAATTTACGCCTTAAATATATCATTGTAAACGCCACTTTATATAAACTTTCTACAATAAGTCATTATCTAAACTTGAAACCTTGAGCTATAAGAAATTAACCAATCATAACCGATTATTTGTCATGAAATATAATATATAGAGAAAGCTATAGTCCCAAATGTTTGCAATGCGAATGCGCAGCATCGTCGTCTGTGTGAATTGTACAGTTGTATAGTGTTTCTTACACATCTGTGTAATGTATAAATGTGTAAGAAATACTAAACTAATTGTACAATTCACACAGACGACGGTGCTGCGCATGCGTATTGCGAACATTTGAGACTCTATAGCTTTTTCTCTCGCACAGATGTTGGCTTCACGTTCAGCGTCCTATTCCTCTTCTAATATAATAGTATATGTTCTAAGCAATTTATATATTTTTGCTGTGCCATTGCTGTTATTACACTTAACATTTAATAATCGATTATTCTTCTTACATTTGACTGTGATTGGTTAATGTCTTACGATTTAAAACTTAAAACTTAGCTTATTATAGAAAGGCCATTAAGGCTGCAGCACAGACTTTTACACAACACTGCATAACGCGTAAAGATACTTTACAAATCAGAATATTAAGCGTCAATTTTGATCACGTGACGCTAAAAATGAGCGTTGAGCGTCAGCATAAAAAAGCACTTTGAGACATAAGGCATAACCCCGCAAACACAATAGGAGTAATGGGTTCTCTACAATAAGTTATTACCTAAGTTGTAAGAAATTAACCAATCACAATCGAATGTGAGAAGAATAATCGACTATGATTTATCAATACCTTAAGACTTAAGGCTTACTACCTTTATTATATTTGAGAGGAAATCGAAAAAGATTGAAATCCAAACGGTTATAATCTGGTGAAAGGACTGGAACCGAAACTGAAAGTTGGGTATAACCTCGGACTGAAACCGTTTAAACGTTGGTATTTTTCGGTTTTTTTCGGTACGAAATCGAAATCGAAAATTGGATATAGCCTCTGACCGTGATCGTAACTAGATCGAAACAATTCGGTCCGAGTCTCTTTTTAAGACATTCAAATAAACATTCAGTAAGTCTATAATTTATATTATAAATCGTTCGAAATCTCGTAAAAATGACAAACGACATATTATCAATTAAATAAAAAATAATAAATGGCATAACTAAATAAAAAAATAAGAAATGATTTATTTATCACACATCATAATTTATTGTAATATATATATTACTGTATAAAACGTTTATACAAACGTTCTTGTGTATTTTTAGGAAAAAAATTCTCAATTAAAGTTATTATCTGAAGTCTACAATATGCCGTTAGACAAATCTTAAAGATTAATCAGTAAAGTTCCTAAGACTTCTATCCGTCTCTTTTTCGCTTATCATCTCAGTAACTTTGGAATCTTAGTCACAGTCCAACGTCAAGTGTCTCTTCAACTTACTTTTCGCGTAGGTTATCAAACATTGCGAACAATTGTATATCGAAAATAATATAACTGTCGCATTTCAACTTGCGCTAAGTATCGTGTACTGTTGCAAAAATTTCCCGGTGATGACCGATTTTACAGCATTGCCTATATCTGCAAAGACCGAACACCAGTTTCGTTGAATAAATATGTGAAATAAATAGAAATGGAACTATTATGATTAACCAACTTTGACATGGCCATTGAATTAGTATGAGAAGTGAACAAGAAAATAATATAAAAAATGAATTTAATAATCCTAATGTTGTTTCATCAGCCTGCAGATAATTTTTACAAAGAATTGGTAAACAATTATAAATTGCTGAGTCTAAAATTGTTTTTCAATATTAAAAATCTTGATAATTTAGTTCTAATTAAATATTTATTGATATTGTAACCATTGCACATCTATACATTATTACTAATTATAAGTCTTTTGTGAAGCACACAAAAAATATGATGAAACAAAATATTACAGAATTGTCCATTTACCAACAATTAGAAAAAGAAGAACATAAATAAAAAAGTTGTATTAATTAATGTATATAATAAATGGTAGTTTATAAGAGAAAAATGTTTATAATAAATAAAAAATGTTATAAAAGAGTTAAATGTACATTTTTTATTATTTTCATTAGCAAACACACAGAAACTGAATATAAAATTACAAATATGATGAACGCGTGCGCATACATATTAAAACATATAATTTAAGATAAGCAATTAAATCAAATATAATTCTTTTCATTCGATACAGAAAAAATTAACTGCAACTAACGCAATAATCATATATAAACACTTTAAGTAAACTTATTAATGTGTATTAGGTAAACTTATGAATTTATATAATTGTAGAACATATACTCGCGGAAAAAATTCGTCTCTTATGAGGAAAAAAAAATATTTCATATTTATGGCAGAATAGAGAAATATTGAATTTTTAGAGAAGAAATACCAATTTCGCTGCAAATATTAAAATATATAAACTTGATAATATAATTTATGAATTAAGATATTTTCTATGAATAACATGAAAAATTCCACGAAGACATAACATAACGTAACTTTTTTCAATCGATTAAATGCTAATTATCGCAAAACATTTTGACTGTAATCAAAAGAAACATTAAAATTAAAAATCATTTTATTTTAACTTAATCTGAGTCATTGCTGAACTGTTCGTTTTCATAGAGTTCGGTCGGTGAATTTTCTTTCTTCGTTCTGCGTTGCTTCTTTACGCAATAATTCTTCTTATGACGGTCCGGAACAACTGACCCAATGAAAGTTGTGCCACAGTCTGAACACGTTATTTTTTGCTGACACTCGTGTTTCTGATGAAATCTCAAAAATTTCATTTCCTTATAATTACGACCGCAATCTAGGCATCTGAATTTTCCAGATTCCCTGTTGGTTCTAGAGTTCGGATTCAACAAACATGTCGTCACAATGTGATGTTTGAGAACGCTACATTTCATGTAACTGATACCACAAAAATGGCATTTATATGAGCACAATAATTTCACATCCTTCGAGTCAGTCCAAGGCAAAGAGCTTTCACTATCGCTGGTCTGAGACGAGCTATCGTTTACAAGAATTTCTTCAACAACCATTGAAGAACTTTGCGCAGTGCTCGTTGAAGGCATGATATTGATAAAATCATCTTTTTTTCCTGTAGCTCTTGTTCTTCTTTTCTCCGGTAATTTTTCTTTCTGCTTCAGTGATATTTGTTCTTCTTCCGATAACCTTTCTACCTTCACTCGCGTTCCCATTACCCGCGATGACTCTTTCTCTGTAACACGATGACGAACAAATATTTTAAAAAAGAAATGATAATAAACGTTTGTAATGATCGCTAACGGGTTAGAAAATTTTCTTCGTTACAAACAACAGAAAATTATCATAACCAATTCTCAATATAATAATTAAGGAAGAAAAGAAAAGATAAATAAATATTAAAAATGCATGCAAGCCCATTGTAGCCACAAAAAATATACAAGGGAAAATATATCAATCAATATGAAGATAGTTCTTTAAGCGCAAAACAGTCACTATGAATATATTTTGTTATTCTATAAATTCTTGTATTTTAATCGTATGTACGTCACTTAAGTAAGCATTCGGTGTAAAACATCCGAACACAAAATACAAAAAGATAAAAATATCAATTTAGAAAATATTCCATAATTATTGAGAAAAATTAACTCTTTAGCTTGCCGTTTCCCTAATCTTCGATGTCGCTGTGGTTGATTTCGAACAAATAACCTGAAAACAGAGAGACACGGATCAGTAAAAGTGCCATTGTCAGACGAGCAGGCAAAATCTAAAAATAGAGCGAATCTGTAAGCAAGGAATTGTGCTTGAACGGCGAAATGTCAACAACAGGACGTTTCCTTACTGAACAGAAATGTGATATTATTGAGATGAATTGGATGTTTTTACGGAAATTTAAGCGTCTGTATTTAAACAGAATCGAAAAAAAATGACAATCTTTTCATTTCAGAAATATTCGTTATTATAATATATATATATGTATATATACACTTTTTATCATAACATATCACAATAATTCTTTGACTTGATATTCAGTTGCACTGTAAACAATATGCGCCGTACGGCAACGCATACTGCATTTCGGCCTATCGGTAGAAAATATCTCAACAAAAACCTATTCCGAGAAACGTTAAAATCTCGTGATATCTTCAAGATATCAGTACAAGATTAAAAAAATTTGTTTATGGACAGAGCGTTCCAGAATCCTCCATTATTGCCACTCGTTACCAAAGTTCTTTTAATTGATCTCTAAAAAACATTTATCGCCAAAAAACATTAAATCTGAGTCACTATGTGTCCTTCCGATCAAAATCGTGTTCAGTCCAAAGCACGTGTCACGCGCATTAGCAAAGCTGAAAGTTGCACGGGGCTCTCTGGCGATGCCTTCGCAGGCTGCTACTGTGCAAAAACGTCTTGCCGCAGACGTTGCACTTCTGCGTACGACCACACTCGTGCCTCACATGGAAGATGAGATGCGACTGCTTGGAGTAGCAGGCGCCGCACTGTGTGCAGGAGAACGGTCTAATCTTCTGTGACTGATGGCAGGTAGACCTGGGATTCCAGTAGCAGGAGCTCTTCTGATGACTCCTCAGATGGCCAGACTGCGTAAACCCCTTGCCGCAATACTTGCAACTATACTTTCTCTTGGTGCCTTCGCCGCGCGTCGAATTATTCGCGCTTAGCTCCAATTCTGCAACACGATTACCGTTCCGTCAGTCGATTGCGTTCGTATCTTTAAACGAGCATACACAAAATTAATAAAGCGAGATTTCTCTCTAAGAAAGAGTTTATTTGCGGGTTTATTCGTGAGTTACAAAAATAAATGTTCAATTTAGTTCAATCATTTGCGGTCAGAAATCTCGAACAACGAATCACTATTCAACATTTGTTCCATCGACGTTCTCTAACAATAAACAATATTAACACATTATTAAAATTTTAAAAATTTATTAAATATTCACAAAATAAGAAATATTTAAGTACAATCATTTTAGCGTTTAAAAATTTATGTATCGACCGCAAAAGATCAAGAGCTTCTTAACAAAAAGTTGAAAATGTATCTCATGCGTACATAAACTAGTCCGTCACATTAAAACAAACTGGAAAAATATGCTGTATGTTGACACATTCCCCTACGATATCTTTGCAGCGAGAATAAGAGAAACACAATGCCATTTACTCCCACATTGGCTGTTAAAATATCTTAATTTAATGTACACAGAATATTAATGGAATCATTATTGCGTTTAGAATGTGAAAATTTAGTGACATCATTTTAATTTATTGCACGTTATGTACAAGTAAAGGATGGTAACGCAGTTTTGAAAAATAAAATAGATATCTAATTATTAAAATTAATATTATAATATTATTATAAAGAATAGTGTTTAGGTGAATCAATAAACAATCTGATATTGCACTAATTTATTTTGTATAACAAAGAAGAATTGTTATCTCGAATTGTAAAAATAAGTATAATAATAGAAGTTATGGCACATCTATCAAACGTCCAAATAACATTTATATTATAATCTTAAGCTAAAGATTAAACTAGAGAAAAGACTAGTAAAACTAGTAAGCGCATAAAGAAAGTTTAACCATTCGCAGTTATGTCTAACGCAATCAATCGACATATTCACACGCATATCCAAAATTAATAATTCGAATAGCTTCATATGGATTTTACAGTCAACGCCTTGAGTCGTAAAATTGTTGTTTTGGTGTAACGCACAACAGCTTCTTGTGCCTGTACAAGTTGTTCGACTGCAGAAAAGTCTTGTCACAATTATCACACCTTAAAGTTCTATCGCAATTGTGATGCCACTTCAGGAAACTCTGCTTTTTGGAACACGAGGCATCCAAAACACGAGAAGGATTTCAATATCTGCGTGTAGTAACATTTGGAACTCGGATTCCAGTAGCATCTCTTCTTCAGATGGGCGTAAAGAAAACGCTTAAGGAGAAAACCTTTGTTGTAGTATTCGCATGTATAAGTTCGAACAACGAACAAGCGGAATTCTGCAATACAAGAATCAACAACGGTTCGCCTTTAGTGTTCCAGTTAGAGTTATTTACGCACCAAAATATCAAAAAGCCGAAAATTCGTGCTTGAATTCGGTATCGTATTCGAAGCGATAAAAAACAAATTTGTAAAATAGTCTCGCAAATCTGAAATTTTTTATAATGTCATACAGATTGAACAATTAACTTTATTTATATTTGTTTTTGTGAGTCTTCTTGATGTACAACTATAATTATAAAAGATAATGAATGAGGTGTAGATGTTGAGTACATAAGCCGCTTTTAACGAATTACAAAAGTTTTGCACTATAACGAATAGTAAACTTTTACATCCTACTGAAACTAGCAAACGTATAGAAAAAACTTAAGCATTCGCAGTTATGTCCAGTCGAGTATTCATATGTAGGGCAGATCGGGGACAAAAGTAACACGGAACAATAGTAACATCGTTAATATTTCTTAAACTATAACGGATATATGTATGCGGCTGCATGGTAAAATTCTGTAGACAGATCGGCATTGAATCGTTCGTTACATGCTGATTCTCGCGGAATCGTGTACGAGTGCAGAAGCAAAAATTACTTTTTTCATGCATCAAATAAGTTTTATTGCATGCGTAAAATCTAAAATATCTTTTTTTTCTTTCTAAAATGAAGGTATAGTGTATTATTATAACATGTTTTAATGATTATCTGCGTTGATGGTTTGTACATTTGGGTTGATTTTTATCTAGATTTTTATTTAAAAAATTTACTATATAAATCATAAAATATCATTAAGGGACAATAATAACATCAATGCCTGGGGTCAGTTGTAACATTACAATTATCCCCAAACTTACTTGATTTTATTTTAGTATTATTTTGTACAACGTTATTTATATTTTTCTTCATAGAATCTCATTAACAAAAAAACATAAGACAGATAAGAGAAAAACTATATAAAAGAAGTATCTTTATACAAACAAAGACTATTTAAAGATTATTTAAAGAAATAATAAAGGACCATTAGTACAGCTGCAAGAAAGAGTATGACTTATGTTGTTGCGTTACATACCTCTGGCAAATGTAGTATAATTATCCCCCTCTACTGTTATAATCGTTACTATCGTTCCTGGGGATTGGGATGGTTGTAACAAAATTCCTCATAGTCTTTAAACAAGCATAACTTTTTTTCTAGTTACATAAAATAATTAAACCAAAGAAAATTTTGTATCTAAATAAATTCTAAAGATACATATTTTTTTTAATGTAAGTATCATATTTTAACTGTTTTAACACTTCAAAGTCAAAATGTTACTTTTGTCCCCGATCTCCCCTATATGTATATGTATGGGACGTTCAACGGGGACAAGTATCTGGGCAAAATTTGTGAAGTCGAAATAGGACGTTTGGGCTTAAACTTTTCGTTTTTATATATGGTTTAAGAAAAAACGTGGCGTTTTTGAAAATTCAAAACGGCTGCTCCAATATGGCGGTTAGAATAAATAAAAAACTTATAAAAATTATTGAAAATATTTATTTCATTGATCAGGTGGTCCAAAATTCATCCAATTTCCATGAAAATCGATATTTGTGGATTTTTCGAATCACTCATGAACAATCCGTAGTTATATTACCAAAATTCGAAATGACGGATCCAGAATGTATTTTCTAATTCATTATAAATTTTTGTTCACAATCTATGAATTTTGACGAAATGCATCTTGAGAGACCCTCACATATCTATCTTCATGGAAAAAAAATCAATTTTGTGATCACATGATAAGAATCTAAGGGTTCCAATCAGTTCTTCTTCCGCTGTAGTCATCATATTGCAACGGCTATTTTTAATTTTGGAAATCTGACTATGGATTATTCATGAGTGACCCTTTCAGAGAAAAACTTTCAGATATCGATTTTTAGGATTGAATAAATTTTGGACTACTTGATTAATGATTTAAGAATTCCAGTCAATTCTTCATTCATTACAGTCGCCATACTGGATCCGTCATTTCGAATTTTGGAAATATGACTACGGATTGTTCACGAATGATTCGAAAAACCCACAAATATCGATTTTCATGGAAATCTAAAGAATTTTGGACCACCTGATCAATGAAATAAATAATTTTCAAAAGTTTTTTATTCATTCTAACCGCCATATTGGAGCAGCCGCTTTGAATTTTAAAAAACGCCACGTTTTTCCTTAAATCACATATAAAAACGAAAATTTTAAGCCCTCGAACGTGTTATTTCGACTTCACAGATTTTGCCCAGACACTTGTCCCCGTTGACGTGGAACGTCCCATATATGTATACATGCGTACGCAGAGTCAATAATCTGAATAGTTTCACACGGATTTTACAGTCAACGGTTTTACAGTCTTGAGTTGCAAAGATTGCCTCTTCTGTGAAGTTAGTACACACACGACCGTTTTTTGTGCCTGTACAAACTGCACGACTGTAAAAAAGTTTTGCCGCAATTATCGCACCCTAAAATTTTACCACAATCTTTACGCACATGTTGCGTCAGGGAATACTGCTTCGAATACGAGGCACCGCATCTAGAACACAAGAAGGGTTTCGAGCTTTGCGTATAATAACACTCGGAATTCGGGTTCCAATAGCAGCTCTTCTTCAGATGGGCGTAAAGAAAGCGTTTAAGGACAAAGCTCTTGTTGCAGTACATACAGGCGTAAGTTCGGACGACGGACGTGCGGTATTCTGCAACATAAAAATCAACAATAGTTCGCTCTTAGTGTTAATGTTCCAACTGGATTCGCTCACGCAACATTTGTCAAAATCTCAAAAACCAGCTTAAATTCAGCTCTGTACTCACAGTGATAAAGAACTAGTGAAATAGTCTCGTAAATCTGAATTTTTGATAGTATGGTATAAATTGAGCAATTGCTTTTATTTATTTTTGTGAATTTTCTTAAGTAGTATAATTATAAATCAGGTAAATATAAATAAGATAATAAAGAAGATAATAAATAAAGTAGATGTCGAATATATAAGTTTCATTTAGCGAATTACAAAATATTTTGTATTGTGACAAATAATACTTTTACATCCTATACATTATACGTCATTATATGTATACATATATTATGAAATAAAGTATTATATTAAAATAATATTTAAACTAAAAATCATTCTACATATATCTCACATTAGCGATAAACTTAAAAATAACTTTTGTACGCAGAAAATTAAAATATTAAAGAGAACTTAGGAGATCTATTTAAATTATAAAATATAAAGAGAGAGAGAGATTTAAATTATAAGTTTAAATTGAAAATAAATACATGAGATTTAAACAATTATTTTTTAAATTATTATTTTATTAAAAAGAATTAAGAAAATTTATATATTTCTCTAAAAGTAACATACTTTTTAAAACTTTAAAAACTTTTAAAAATATTTATAAAACGTTTTACTTTATAAACTATATTAACAAATATTAGCTTCAAAATTTCTACTATAATTCTGTAAAAGAAAATATTATACTTATGTATATTTTTTAATCTCTAAATCTTACAGAAATATATAAGTCCTCTTAACAATTCTTCTTAACAAAACAATTTTTAAAAAATTCTTAAATCACGTATTTAAATCGTGTTATGAATGATATTGTTTGCTGTTTAATGTTTTCGATTAATACTATTTCATATGTCGAATTAAAAAATAACATCTATAACCAATACGTAGTGCAATATATTACTTACATTTATATTTACATTTTTCGCTTACTCTCGATAACAACGTTTTCTATATCTACAGAAACTTGCTCGATAATTGAATTTCACTTTACATTTTGGACAAATGTAGACTTTTCCACAGTCATTTGATTTATGTGATTTGAGGGCGTGGATTTTTAAATAATTTTTCACATTCAGAACAAACATAGGGTAACTCCGGTATACAATATATACCTCTTGTCATAACACTTCTAATATATGTAGGAAGATTGTAATTATTATTTATTACTTCATATAGAATAACTCCGGTATATACGCCGCACGTATCAAAAACTTAATTTATTAAGTATTATTTACTATGTTTATAGTAAACGAACTATATTAGTAAAAACTTTGTACTGTCTACTACTATGAAAAAAATATTAGAAATCCGAAATATTTATTTTATTTTTCATATTAAAAAATAAACTTTTTGAAACCTTGTATTTTGCCGCATATCTCGGGTGTGATATATGGCTACTCATAGGGGGAAAGGGGGTATGTACGGCTCATGAAAATTTATAAATAATGCAAACATGCTTAATAATACAAACATGCTTTACTATTCCTCTACACGTATGTATCACGAAATAACCACTAAGTCTTTTACATGTCCTACATTAATCATTTTATGTAGATTATAACTTATGATGGCGTTACTTATTACAGTGACAAATCGATTCAACTCACAATAAATTCATTAATATTAACAGTAAGAAGCTGAAATCATAACACAATACTAATATAACATAAAGGCATGTAACAGAGTAGTTACGGGAAAAGTACCCCCACTCCTTCTATTTTTTTCTGACTTCGGCGTAAATCCCAGCGCGGCGTATTTGTCGGAGTTACCCTATATATACAGGGTGGCCCATGTAAAGTGTTACAAGCTATTATCTCTGATAGTATATGTCAAATGACTAATATGTTCAGACAAAAGTTTTATAACTTTGAGGAGAGCATAAGATGGTACCATTTGTTTGATCTTGGGTAGCGTTGTCAAAGTGAGAGCAAGGCTACTTCAAATTTTTTAAATAGAACTCCCCATTTTTTATTACATTTTCTTGTAGTTTACCTCGAGAGCTTTTCAAAACACTATAATAAAATATTTCTTCCATTATGTATTTTTCGAGTTATAAGGCTCGAAAATTACAGTACAGTCGGCATTAGCATTACGCAAGTTGTTTGATCGACGGTTAAAATCTCTTGAATGTTGTCCAGGATCATCGCGCTTTCAGTAACCGAAATCCTCCAAACTCTTACCTCTCGTGATATATCGGCAAGTATTTACTAGTTTATTTTACTATTTCGCAAAATCAGAGTTAAGCACCAGGCACAAGAGAGTACGCCACTTTTCCGCGAAATTATCAAAATTTGACTCAAAATATCTTAAAAACAAAAAAAGATATCGCAACAGCGACAGCTTTGATAACTGACCGCTCAACCACGATATTGGTAGAGGGAATGGTTCTTTGAGGACGGGAAAACATCACATCACAAGGTATAAAAAATTCGCAGCAGAGACAATATTATGTCGTTTTAATAACACAATTATTTTTTTATAGTAAAAAGAATTTTATAGTAAAGTAGGTATAAGTAAGTATACATAAGTAGGTATATAAGTAATATAAGTGGGTATATAGTAAAGGTATAACAACCTGCGTATGTGGCTGTATGCTCCTTATTATTTATATTTTTAAAATGGGTATACTCCAATAACTATCAGAATTAACAAATATCATTTGATGTAATAAAACTTGGAATAAAATTTAGTAAATGTCAGTATAAAGATTGCATCTTCTACTGATTTCTGATTTTTTTTTTACTATTTCTTTCATTTGCTCTTTATCATCTTGCTTAAATATGTAAAATTTCGTAAAAAATGAAACCGTATAAAATATATTCCTGACTTTTTTCTCCCTATGATTCGCAAGTCAATCCTAATAAATTGCATAATTTCTTCAATGATTTCAATGTTCAGTCGTTGATGTTATTAAGTTGCAATATCACAGTCATCTGAAATAAAAAGATAGCAATTAATTTAATATTCATACTCTATTGTAATAATATTATAAAAAACATAAAAATTGACGCTAAGAATAGAATTTAAAAATAATAATCTCATAAAACGACATACAGTCAGTCTTTTTTTTATTATTAAAAATAATTTATTATTTATTGAATTACTATAAATATTACTTTTTTATGAGAGAAAATAAGATACAAATATATGACTACTTGTTAATAATTATTGTAATAATTTGTTTGTGACTAGTATTTTTCAACGCACATTGCCAAATTTTTATAATCAAAAGCCAATAAGTACAATAAAAACTGAATGTATTGAACGTGAAATTATTTTCTTTGTGCAAATAACTAACAAGGGAGGAAAGAAAATAAAAAAATACGCCCTGAAAATGCAATCTTCATTTTGTGTAAGATCCGGACTCATAAAAATTGGAATACTCGTAAAAAATATACGTAATATGATCAAACGCATTCAATATAGCTTCAAACGCATTTTATAGCTTCTTTGCCTATTTTTTTCTAATATAAACACATATATGTAGAATAAATAATTGATACACCCCACTTTGTTTAATTTTTTTTATAATAATAATTTATAGTCAAAAATTTTACAGTCTTGTAACGATAATATTATTGATACTTGGCAGAATGTGTCCGGTCCCCGTGCTTGCGGACCCAAGGAGAAGAGATCCGAGTGATCGGGCAGCCTGTGTTAATAATCCGCCGATCCAGTCTGCGATTCCACGCCAGATTGTCGTCAGCATGCTCCGGTCTCGGTCGTAACATCTCCGGCCCTCGATTGCGCCTCTCGCCAGTCTGATAATAATCCTCCTCTCGGCCTAGTGATAACCGTAGATCGGTGGACCTCTTTCCAGATTCGAGCTGGCCCTCGACTGCTCCAAATTCTATCGCTTGTATGCGTGCTCAGGATCGTTACTCTACGAGTGCTCAATTTCGTCTTCCTGTCTCGGAGCACACCAGATCGTCCCGAACTCAACGATCCCTCTCCTCTTTCATTCAGCGCTCATCGTTACAGTAATAATCACCTCGCGACATTCTCGCCTACTTATCGACGCTATTGTTCTTTTCGCGCCGCTACAAATCTGTATCCGCTACATCGGTAATTATCTCTACAGTCTTAAGACAGTTTGGTATGAATATGAATTCTTTCGCTTACTTATTGACATTCATGAGTTTCATCCCATGACAATAATTACAAGAATGCAAAATTGTAAAATAGTTATCAAATTCATTCATAATAAAATTGTGAGGAGTTTCAAAATTATAATTTAAATTTGATAGCCCCTCGTATATATAAATTTAATAACAATTCTACAACCTAATTTAATTTATAATTTATTTGTTGTTGATTATGAAAAAGAGATCTTCACCCTTGTGCTTGCGTCTAATGTGCGTGTAAATATTCGGTGGGTGTTTGCTCTTCAGGTCGCAGTATGGACACTGGAATTTCGGTTCGCGGCCGCACGCGATACGCAGATGCGTGTCCAACGTACGTTTGTTCTTGTAGCCTTGCGAGCACTGTGGGCATACATAATTTCTGGACTCCATTTTGTTGAGACTGCGCCGTTTCTCAATCGAGAAGGTTGGGTCCATGAAGCAACCTCTGGTCAGATGGCTTTTTAGATGAGATGTCGTCGGGTACGGACTGTTGCAGAAACAGCAACGATATTCGCTAATGTGAATACTGTCAAGCGACGACGCTGCAACAAACAACGACGAGGATTGAACGGGAGAGTGTTAGGAATTGATATTTATTGAGATCTCTAACTACTGAACTTGCAGAAGGAGAATAAGATATAGAGGATGATAGGACAACCCTTGGTCTACATGCTCGAAAAACTTGGAAAACGCTCTTATCTGTGCTGGTTAGTGGAGAGTAATTTTTATTCGCTCGTTAAACCCTGAAGAAACAGATTTAATATCAACTTGTGACATTTATTCTGTTATATGTATTTTTATTTATGGCTAACGGCCATAATCTCTGACGCTGATCAGATAAATATAATTAAACTAATTTTACAATTTCATTAAACAAGTAATTAATTCTTTTTATTTTATATCGATTTTAAATCGTTAACATGAATATATTTGACTGCTTAATTATTATTGAAATTAATATATCTTTTTATATTCTATTAAAATACAAAACGCATCGAAGCGTTTGAGATTTCGAATATTAAAAAACCAAATTAAGGCGTTCATTTCAAGGCGGAAATTGCTGCTGCTGACGATGCTTCTGTTTGGATATCTTCTTCTAGGCGAACAACTAAAAAGCCAGGATCTCATGTATCGAATATTCGGTTCAGTATGCTGCAGGTTCGAAATAAAACAAATGTGAATTTTGTGATTTCTTGCGGATGATGTACGACGTCTCGCGGTTCGTCTTTATGAATACGATTTCTTGCGGATAATATATGTCTCGCGATTCGACTTTGTGAATACCTAAACATGCAAAATCTCTCTCTCTTTTTCTCTCTCTCTCCCTCCCTCCCTTCTCCCTTCTCTTTCTCTCTCTCTCTCTCTCTCTCTCCTGATCCTTTTACGTGATCTTCTAGCGGTTGGATATACTACGCTCTACGACTATATCCCCTAACTAAATTATCATTTCAGAACATAGAGAACATCAAATAAAGAGTGTAATTAAACTAATTTTACAATTTCATTAAACAAGTGATTAATTCTTTTCATTAATAAAATATTATTATTAAAACAAATATTTCATACGTTGTGTACACTCTATTCATATTCTATTCTTTCGAACATTACTTTTATAAGAATACACTACTGTACCATGTCATAACGCATCAATATTATATTAAGTGAATACATACAAGTGCTATTTGAAACAAAATTTTTATTTACAGTTTATTTTTATAACACTACATTATTCAGAAATCTTTTTTTACATTCCTTTATGCATTACTTATTTTAAATATTTTATGGTAAAATGCTTGTAACAATGTACAAATTAATACAAAGGTAAGATACAATCAATTATGCAATTTGATATATAACATTACATGTATTCATTTAATTTTATTGTTCAAAAAATTTCTAATAACTTTTTAATTATTTGATAACATATTCAGAATATTATCACGAACTAATTGAATACAAAAATAAAACATTTAATAAATGTATATTAAAGAAAGAAATTTAGATATATCTAAAACGACAAATTAAAGAAAACAAATTAATGATTATTTTTAAATTGTCTTCTAAAAATACAATATAATTATTTTAAAAGTATAAAATATAATCTCATTTTAACTAATAATAATCCGTAATATAATTAATCTCAAGAAACGTCTTACATAAAAAAAAAGAAATAAACTGTTCTAACAAACATTAAATAAAAATTCTGAACTTTAATCCATATAGAATTCTAAATTATATAGAGGAGAGTGGTCTAAATCGGACCGTATTCCAAATAGGACTTTTTTAATTTAAATGAATACGGTTAAGCAGATTTGCGTACTATTTATAACGTAAAGTCCTTATAAGACACCGAACATGCGATAGCAGTTTTACAGTTCTCTGTCATAACATTCATAAAATAGAGGCAAATATGTATTTTTAGTCATCGTGCAAAATTTTTTTAAAAAAGAAAATCCTTGTAAATCATTATTTAAAAGGTGTTAAAAATTTAAAAAGTAATTGATTTAAGATAATTAAAGAGTAGAATTCAAAAATATCAAGCATTTCGTGATCACTTTTGCGGTTTATTGTAAAATTTATTCCAAAGTTCGAAAGGACTCGTGTCCAATAAAAAATTTTTATCTTTGACTGTCAAATTACTCGTTTTTACTCAATACTAAGAGAAATACATTAAAATATTTTAAAATTTTATCTAAAAATCCATAAAAATAAGTTTTCGATCTGAACCAGGGGATGGTCCAATTTGGAACCGATGGTTCCAAATCGGACTGGAAAGAGCGTTTTTATTATACATTTTCCATTATAGTTTAACACAGATGAGAGATACGTCAAAATAATCTGAAGCAAAAATGAAGGGTATTAAATGATCTTTCCAACGGCAGCTTCGATTTTACGATCGGACTTTATTTACGCCTTATAGAGAGCAGAAACTGCAAATAGGTCCGATTTAGACCACTCTCCCCTACACTGTAAATAAAAAAATATTTTCCCCAATTAATATTTTCATAATTAAATAGCATCGCCAAGTTAAATTGCTGTGTATTGTTAATATCTTTATTCTTAACTTACTAATTTCCTATTATTTCCTTACCAATTTTATACAATTTCCTCTCTACAAGACTTGATAATTTTTAAAATTAATTTTTCAGCGATTTATTAATCGATATAAAATCGTTGCGTGACTGTATATGATGGTTCAAATCATTGTTGAAAGTGATATTTTTTATATTCTGCTAAAATACAAGACACATCGAAGTATCTGTGATTTTGAACATTAAAAAACCTAATTAAGGCGTTCATTTCTCGGCCTCAAGATCGATTACGTAAATCTTGTAGCCCACGTGTTTGTGCTTAATATGCGAAGACATATTAGACCGTTGTTTCGTCCGGTAGCGGCAATACGGGCACTGGAATCTGGGACTTTTGCCGCACTCGTATTTAAAGTGTCGCCATAAAGCGTTCCTCTGTTTGTAGGTCTTGCCGCAATCTTTGCAAACATGGCCCTGCATTGGTTGTTGTGGAAACGACTGCTGCCGCTGCGAAAATTGTTGCTGCTGCTGTTGTTGCTGACGATGCTGCTGTTCGGATATCTTCTTCCAGTCGAGCGACTGTAAGGCCAGAGTCTCGTGCACCGTCGAGTATTCGGTCCAGTATGCTGCAAGCATGTTCGAAACGAAACAAATGTGTAAATTTTGCGATCTCTTACGGATAATGTATGTCTCGCGATTCATCTTTGTGAGTACCTGAGCATGCAAGGTTTCAGTCTCTCTTTTTCTGATCCTTTTACGCGATCTTCCAGCGGTTGGATATACTACGCTCTACAACTATCTCCCCTAGCTAAATTACCATTTCAGAACATAGAGAGATAAAGAGTACAATGGTAATGTTTAAATGGAATAAATTAAATGACGGATGATTTGTGTGATATTCAACGTGTTAAATGAATCTTCAAACGTTGCATAAAATCTTCAGTGAAGAATTAATAAATATATTTTTAAAAATCCTTGAAAATATTTCATTAGTACCATCTTAACATAAGAAAATATCTATATCATTATTATTTATAACATTGTATTCGCGATCTTTCTATTTACGAAAAATTTGAAAAGACGAATCTCCTAATAAACGAGATCTGAAGATATATATAAAATTTAAAAAATGGGATTTTAATTGAAACATTAAATTTTAATCAAATTGATTGGAGAAATTATAGAAATTATTATTCTTTGCAAACCCATTATGTAAGTCAATAATGCCTATTCGCTTTACAATCACAGATGAGCATTCAATGAGTACTTTCCAATTGCTTAACACATCTTGACACAAACGTAGCAAATTAATTCACATATCTTTCAGTTGTGTTAATAAATAATTTAACCCTTTTAATTATATATTTTTTGTTGTCACAATAACTTCATAACCTTAAAAGAATTAAATTATTTATTAGCACTGAAAATATATAAACCGATTTGCACTCAATTGCCGTAATCGTCGACACAATACTACACAGCCGACTAGTAGCTCTCGGAGTACAGATGTATAATATTGTGACAACGATTACGACAACTGGTGCAATTGAGTACAAACACATTGCATGTTTTCAGTATTAATAAATAATATTTAATTCTTTTAAGGTTATAAGGTTATTGTGACAACAAAGAATACGTAATAAGGGTTAAATTATTTATTAACATTGAAAGATATATGAATTAATTCGCTACATTTATGTTAAGATGTGTTAAGCAATTGGAAAGCACCCAATCATATCAGAAGCGCTAAGTATAGCAATGTAGAAAAATTAATTTATGTAATGCATTGCCTATATATTATATATATTATAATTTATTAAACGTCGAAGTACAATATATAGAATATAATATTAATATTCAATATTAATATTCTCTCAAAAATACATATCTGTTAATTTTGTTTACATATTAAATTCATTTTATAGAAAAAAGGTAGAATCAAAAAGACAAGGTATAACAAGAAGTATAAAGTAATAGCTATTAATCGCAGAGAGCCGAACTATCTAAAAGAGATAAATATAGAGGTGTTGAGGAGAGGGGATGAGATAAGGGCAAATTAAATTAAAATGTGGTAATTCTAATCTATAAGAGGCAAATAAATATTGGTTAGGAAAATAAGGAGAGGTGTATATTTGGTAGAATAGGTAAAGATAACATAGAGCATTATGTTAAGGAATGCAAAGAGATGAGAAGAAGGTTTGATGAATTATAGGAGAAGGTATCGGAGAGATTATAAGGGGATTATGGAGAGAAGAAACTTAGAAACTTAGATGAAACAAAAGAAAAGGTATAAAAGAAGCTTTGGAAAGATAGGGAGAAGGAAGTGAGAAGAAGAGAGGAGAGGAAGGATAAAGGGAAAAGCAAAGGGATGACAATTAGAAATCCTCAAGAGGTTGTGACAAGATTAAAAAAGTTAAATCAAAAAGCGAAAGGAGCAGCAGAAGAAGGTGAGGTAAACAGTAAGAAATGGGGGGAAGACTATACGAAAGGCTGTGAGAAAAGATATTAGATAAGAGCTAAAGGAAAGGAAATTTTTTTCAGATAGGAGCAAGGAAATTAGGTAAAATCGACGTAAGGGATACAAATAGGTCAAGTCGATATAAAAAGAGCGCGTATAAAACATGGATGAATGAGTGAGGGTAAGAAATATTGTAGACCAAGTCCCCTTCTTGGCTATGTAAATAAGCTGAAGTGGATAAATATACTCTAATTCTATATTAAATCCATTTTAACTAATTCGAAATACCTTTTCCGATATCGATTTTTTTCTAATAGATAATATTTCTGATCTCATTAACAGTAATTTCCATTGAGTGACTGCAGAAACTAAAAATAAAACTAAACTGAACATCATTGAATATTTAAAAAAATACTTAATTAGTTACGTAATTAATAAAATATAGATACGCTCTTCAAGTTAATACAAGATAATTCAAAATAAAAATACTTAATATAAATCAATTTTCAATAATAACTAAAAATAATTACATAAATTAAAAAATTATTACATTTCTTAAAAATGTTCCACAAATACTTTCTATACCTTTGACTATAAAATGAAAATTTTACGCAAACGTCGTATTGTACAGAATAACTGTACATAAACAATTGAGATCGTAAATGAGATCGGGAACGATTATTGAGTTGGATACATGTGCACCCTGATCACATGTTCGGTGAGAGTATCGGGCCTGGAGTAAAGTCTTCCGCAGTGCGGACAAACACACTTCAACTTGGTCGGTCCACAGCCATACCTGATGTGCCTGCACAAGGAGGACTGATTCTTGTAGCGTTTGCCGCATTTCCGGCATCGATGCTCACCGTTGCTGATCAGCGCATCTGACACTGTAATGAAACATAAAACGAAGTGACGTCAGTCCTCACGAGGATCGGTTCAGTCCCATGGACCAAGATATCCCAGGAATCGGAAATCGCGCTATGGAAGGATGTGCAAGGAATTGTACTTGTGCATCTCTTGGATTTTCCAGGAACACGAACAGAGAAGCGTCCTTCTTTCGAATAAGATTTTACTCGAACGATTTGTTAATCAAAGAACATTTTTTTAGTGGATTCGTCAAAAGAAATAAAGGAGTTCTTAATGAAACCTTTCTGTCTCACGCATGTACTAAAAAAATTTTATCGAACGACGAACCTTGCCACGCGTTAATACCAAGTGTTAATCACCTATCGAAACAACACACGCGTTTAAAATTAATTATATACATATTATTTTTACGTACAAAAAGAGTGTCCGAGTATGCTGTATAATACATTTTAATTTATGATTAAAAGGAAAGGAAACTTTTGCTTTGTGTCAATTGTATTGTAATTTTAATTCGTTCATTGAATTTTCTTTTTTAACTAAATCCGTGCTAAATTGAAAAATTGTAAAAATCTTACTTTAATTTTGATAAAATGTGTGCATAGCAAATTTTACAATATAATATATTCATTGTGTACAATATATCCAAATTAAATTGCAGCCCACACCTGCACAATTAGACAAAGAAATTAGCTTGATTTTATTACTAATTAACAAATAAAATATTATATATACTATAATGATCCCAGATAGCACAGAATATTTATGATAAATATTTATTAATATTCATTTTTTGAAATGTTACATAGATATTTCATACATATTTTATATAAAGTTTTATTCAAAATATTATTAAAATATACTAAATATTTTATGCAATATTTATGATAAATATAAATAAATATTTTTAATAAGTATTTTTTACTTGGATTATAATGTCTCATTAAGTATTTTCATAGCATTTACTGTAACATTCATAATAAATATTTCATAATATTTCTAATAAATGTTTATGATCTGTGCAATCTAAGACCACAAAAATATTTACAAAATATTTAAAATAAATCTTATAAATATTTTGTAAATATTTTGTAGATATTGCGTGCTGTCTGAGATTTATATATTAAGATATTATTTTCGCAATTTTGAAAATGAAAAACTCAATCCAGATGCCATACATTCTAAATTGACCCGAAAGGTAATTATATTTAGTCTTTAATCTAATATTATATTGATTGAATTAGCGGAACTGTAACTATAAAAACTGAACATTTGTATTAATTATGTAAACCGCTTTTATTTTTATTTCTTTTAAATAAATATTTAATTTAATATATATTTACAAATATTTGATTTAACATGTACTTTAATTTACAATTAGTTCAAAAATAAAATATCACTATATATAAAAATTTTCATTATCGCACTATATTAAAAATTTTTAATTATCGCAGTATTATTATATGATATTTTGTATGCTACAAAAAAATAAATGTACATAAGATGAAAATATTAAAAAATATAACAGAGAGATATAATCAGATTGAGGAACGTGGTAACAAAAAAAAAAATGGATGGAAAGTGGTTAAGAAATATAGAATTTATTTAATATTGCTTTTTTATTGAAATACCATAAAAATTTATAAAGTCCGATAAGTAACAACATGTGGAATCAATGTCCAGCAATAACAATAATGTACCCATATCGCATCTTTTAGGGCAATGAAAAATGATCCCATCATACCTCTTCTATTTACGTAAACTTGCATAAATAACATATTTGCGCATATTTTATAGCCTCAAATGTAACATACGACACTAGAGTCGCTGCATAACATATTTCTCTTTATACATAACCGATATTTGTGCAATAAGATAAAACTGTAAAAAGAAATCCTATCCCTACAAAGAGACTCCAACATTTTTGAAAATTTACTCTATGACACAATAAATATATCCATCGAATTTTTAAACAAATTTTCAGTACCTAAAACTTTTCGTATTTTTAAATCTAATTCTTTAATCGTAGAGAAAATCAAAAAGATTTCAACACGCGTACTATATTATTTTAAAAACTATCGGCGTATATATAAAGTAAAATATCTAAAATGCAGAAGTTCATAAACTTTCACGATTTAATTGTTTTATTAAAATAATTCAAGATATATTAAAAAACCGTGACTGTTTTAATAAAGCAATTGTCTTATTCATATAGAAAAAATATAGAAAAATACACGATAAAGATTGCACATGCATTCAAATGTACTCCGGAAAGACTGATAAACTTCTGCATTTTAGTAATATAATATAATACATTCTATCAATTTGAACACATTTTAATAAAAAAAATGTTAATTTTTGAGTTTAAAGTTTGCTTCCAAAAATGTAAAATAAATACATTCAAACGAATTCAGAAGATTCAACAAGAGAAGAAACAGATATGACTCATTTCTTATTCACAGAGTTCTGTCACTCCTAAACAACACTTTCCAATATATTAATCCATCTACACATTTATATCATTGTATAATCGTATACTTTTATAGAATAACTTAAACGTGTATATTGCACTAGAAAAATAGGAATATTAGTCATTTGGCATTCATGATCAGGCTATTTGGCAGTTCACCTCTAAAACACGCAAGTGCGCGTATAATATACACGCAGTCATTTCATTTCGTCTTGAATTTTCTAAAGAAAGTGAAAAATAAAATCTTTTGTCATTTAAGAAGAAATGTCTGCTTGAGCATTTATATGTGACATAAACTAATCTTGGAACTGCGTTATAATAAAAAATCTATTAATAATGTATCTAACTTAACTAAACTAATAAAATTGATTCAGAAAATAAATCGTATTTGTTACTTGAAAACTCGTTATATTAAACTGTTAACAAACTCTTAAACAAAAAATTTAACCGAGAAATTTTTAAAACATGAACGAGAAGCAAGATTTGTTAACAATTAGAACTATTGCACGAGAACTTGTTCAAGATTCAAATTAATCACTAAATACTTTCTCTAAAAATATTCTAATAGCCACAAAAAAATAATTAAGTTCATAGTTCCATACACAATAACTAACCCTACTGACAAATTCAAAATAAAAATTTCCTTTGGTATTCCTTTGGATAAACAAATCTAAACGAAGAGTACGATTAAAATAAAGCTCCACGATAAACAATGAAAATATTTCTAAGAGGGGCTCCTAAATTATATCTGCAACCTAGTCTAGAAAACCCGTTCAATAAGAAATATTATTGCAGCATCAGAATCAAAATAAACATGTTTATTCTAAGTAGAACTTCAAATCTCATTCGCAATACCACGCTAAGCAATAATGCGTAAAAGTAATCCAACAATTTATAAACTTTAAGTTCAAATTTATAAGATTATTTATATGTATATAAAGATTACATTTCTTTTTAATAAAAATATAAAATCTGTTTTGAAGAGAATATGATGCAAAAACATTCCTTCTCGATTTCATGACAATCGCAATTACTTTCGCAGTAATTTCGACGTCCTCAAAGACGGCTACCAATCGATTCATCATCAGTAAACGGCGAGTCGATGATCGATGACAATGTTTCTCTACACGCCGAAGGAGATGAGACACAGCCGCGGTTATTTAGCGACGGAACCCCCGTGGATGTTGAGGATATGCTGCTTGAGGTGATCCGGTCGGCAGAAGTATTTGCCGCAGAGAGTGCAGGTGAAGGTATACCGGGATCCGAGGCAGCCGCACTCGTATCTGGAGTGTCGTGTGAGAGACGATCGCGATCTGTATCCACGTCCGCACATTACACACCGAAATGGCAGTTCGCCTTCGCCGCCACTCAAGACGATCTCCTTCGCGGGGCTGGCTGCAAGCATACAGGGGGAGGCCTTTTACATCATACGGGTTCCTGTCGGACGCACGAAACGAGCCCCTCTTATCTGCAAAGCCGCGGGTCACTCCGGTCGAGACAGTGTGACCTGAACACTTTGACCCCCCCTTTCTTTTTTTTTCTTTCTCGACCGTTGAAGAAAAAGCTCGAACCAAGCGTGTGGACAATACTGAATCAAGCTCGCTCCAAAGGAAGACTGCACAAAAAGCTCCCAAGCCCGTCGAGGAATAGAAACTGGTTCTAATCGCATTTAATTCTTTCCGAGTCTTTTTCGAAGTAATGAATTGCTGAAAAATTTAATACCGCCGTATACAACGTTCCATTATTGCAGTGATAAAAATTAAAAGTCGCATTGTCTACAAATAAATTAATGAATTAACAAATTAATACACGAATTAATTAATTCGTTAACATCTAATTATTGTAACGAGAGAGAAAGAGAGAGAGAGAGAGAGAGAATATAGAATATTTAATTATTAACAAATATATATAGAATTAATTTTATTTTTAGATATAATGAGGTTTCATTTAAGGGCCGTCTACAATGGCAATAGCAATAGTGGTAAGGCTGTAAGACACATCGGAAGTAAGCTGATTTTCCAGTATAATAGGACATAAAGTGAGTCCGTAAGTATTATAATAAGAGAGTAGAACATAGGAAATGGATTTCAACCATTCACCTACGGATTTACTTTATTATACCGGAAAATCAGCTTACTCCCGATGTGTCTTACAGCCTTACCACTATTACTACTGCTCATTGTAGACGGCCCTTTATTCTCGTGTTATCTTTGAGTTGTTGATGAATAAATTAAAGACAAAGTACTATATGCTAAAAACTTTACGGCAAAAGCAAGTAATCAATATGTGAAAGCTTTAGAGTGACGGTCTATGTAACAATGATAAAAAAAGTACAACTTTAGCAATATATTTATACACTTGAAAAAATACGTCATCAATCCTTACGGCAAACCCTTGTGCAGTCTTCATTATTTTGGGCTGTTATTTACATGCTGCACCAAAATGAACTGCATTTTATTAGTGCATCCATTTTTACACCCGTGATGTAATTAATTTCAACCCAACGTAAAATATGACTCCTTGTATAGTTTCACCCAACAACACATATCCACGGCGAATGAGTGTAAATACTGGCTGAAGTTACGTGAATGATTCGAACGTGGATGATTTCCCTCCGATGAGCCGCTAGAGATATATAGCTCCATCATTTGCCGCTTTAAATGTGACACTCGCCACGCTGACAATCACGAAGCTTACGTTCTGCTAGATGACAAAACTTCAGCATGCAATACACATCAACCAACAATCATCACTGATGCTTCATTTATTCCTTCGTTAATCGGATTCTGACGGTTATTTACAATGCTAGTAGCATGTACCAGATGCTACTCGTGATTAAAGGATCGATTTACGTCATTTTATTAATATATAGATATTAATTTATGGATTATATTGTATATTCGCTAGTAAGATGCAAGTGCATTGCATATCGAGCTAGATTATACAACTTTAAATTTTATTTATTCATTTTATTTAATGCGTGATATAACATTTATATTTATGTACTTATAGGCGAATGAAAAATATAAAAAAGTACAACACAGAAAAAATATATATATATGTACACACACAAGTAAATCATTGATTAAATAATTCTTCACAATTACCAAAGCAATGTTTATTAAATACGATCAATTTTAGAGACAAACATCATTTTATCAAATATATTTACGGTTTTCTCGCTTTTAAATGTATAACAAAAAGAAAAATAAAAGAGCAAAAACTAGTGAAAACCATGTACTTGGTCTGTTTTCTGTTCCCGTAGTAGACTGCACTAGAACTGTCTTTCTTGCTTTCGACAAATATTAAACATATACCTATCTTTCATTCAAGTTCTAAAAGTGTATACTAGTTCAGCCACAGAAAACAGACCTATATTGTCGTCAAGAGAGGAGCAAGAGACAGTGCCTGGATCGAGATACTGGAGCTTCCAAGAACAAGAAAAACGATCGTAGGATCCCGCCTTCGTATTTAAAGGTGAAATAAAATAAGAACAAGTAATTTCGACGCAATGGATGGAAGATTTTTTACTACCGATTTTCATTCGTCTCTGTGCTACACAAGTATCTACGATTTCCAAAACTTGTACAGTACTCTGACGTCTTTCTCAGTGAACTGCTCCAGTCGCTGCTGCACCTGCTGCTGCTGTTCACGCTGCCGCCGCTGCTCCTGTCGTTGACGAAAATCAGCCTCCAATTTCTCTTTTTCCGAGAGACAGTCGGCGATATGTCCCCGCAGACCGCTTCGATACTTGTAGCTGCGACCGCAGTTTGGACAGGAGAGTCTGCAGTAATGTGCCGTGGCACGTTGCTGATGCACCCCAGTGGATTGTGACCAATACGGCGTGGCAGCTGCAAGCATCATCGGCCAACTATATCACCCCGGAGGTCAATTATGCGTGCGGACGCGACAAGATGCATTTAAATTTCAAAGATTCCTTTCGAGAATTTTATTTTCACTTTTGCGTTGAGCTTTTTCTGAAACATTTCCTCTCTCTTTCTCTCTCCTCCTCCTTTTTCAGACGACTTTACGCACTGGCATTGTTATTTCGAGTTTAAAATAAATATCGCCCTGAACTTCCTAATTAATTTTTCGTTAAAAAAATAATGTAAACAGTGTTTATATATAAATGAAATATACGACTTACTTTTTTTCAAAGGATGAATATGATCTAATTGCCAGATATTTTGAAGTTATTTTCTAAAAAGAAAAATTTGAAAATTAGATTGAAACGTTTAAGAATATTTAAATAAACTGTAGAAGATTAATGGCTAATTTTAGTATTTTTTGTCATAAAACTTTAAATTTGATAATACGAAAAGGTATGAGATTATGCCACACCAAAAGTTAGTAATTAAGTTATTTTACATTCGCAACGATACGAGAGCTGAAAAGCTGGGTGTAGGGTTCGCACAATTGAAAAGAGATTAGAAGATTCTTTTCAGAGATTCTTTATTTGTTCTTCATCTGGTCCATCAACTGGTCGGATTCGCATTTGTGGATTGAAAAATACGGCTGGATGCAAGATCGATGCGATTTACACGAAAGCATACGTGTAAGACTCTCCAAAGACATGATAAAAAGAATGCTTCCTCGTGTTCACGTTAGCTTATATTTATATTAATTCTACTCAGAAAGTTTACTACGCAACTAATGATTATAAATCGAGATTATATGGAGAGCAAACAACAAACTTATATTAATGAAATACTAGGCTGAAAAGGAGACATCGACGAATGAACGAAAGTAACATGACGGTAATTCTTGTATCACGGAAAAAATTTAGAAGACGATTTAATTGACAATGATTCGCATTCTAGCGGAAGACAAAATGTGTCGTTTGTATAACCGAAGATTATATATATATTTTGAATTATTTAAAAATAAATTAACTCGACAGCAATTGTTAACAGTAATTGAAATGATCTTATAGCGATACTTGGCAAAAGAAAAAATGCTTTCGTCTTTAATAATTTACAAATTCAATTATATAAATAACAGACATACCAAAAATTTTTTTACCGGAGATAGACTGTGTAGTATTCTTATATATTTTGACACTCCGAAACAGTTGTTCAAATTGATTCCGTCACAATATTTTCTTTTTATCAATGGAGAAGAGCAATTTTCCAATATTTTTAACCTAGCAGTTTGTATACTTCATAAGTTTGCATATTTTACCTCAGCATATTAAAAACCAAGCCATTCACGACTTAAAAAATATTAGAGAATCGAGTTGTTCCCTGTCGATTGAAAAGACTGTGACGTAACGGAGCAATTTGGAGATCAGATTAAGTTTCAGAGCGCCAAAAAAATATGTACGTAGGAATACCATGATCTAATCTCCGGATGAAACATTAAGTTTGGTTTTGTGTGTCTGTGTAATTGGATGATAAATTTCGAAAATAATTTCAAAAGATCTTCGAATAGAAAGAACGAAACATTATTTAATGAAATATTACTCGCGTAAAAATGTGAGAAATCTTGAGTATTAGACCGCACTTTGTGAATTGTCCGATCAGTAACTAATACTTCCAGAGAAGCAATGAGAGAAAACATCATTAGAACACATATGTCTGGTTGACTTTTCATAGAAATTAACCATTTATTGTAACAAAAATTTGAGATTAGCGCCGTTATTTCTAACGAACCGATTTACAACAGTGTTAACGCCGATTTTTTTGAAAATATTTTCTCACCGAAATAATTTCTAATAATTCTAAATTTGGACATATTTACAGAATATTATGCGCAATAATTATATAAAGTATTATAATCTTTATAACACATTTTCAAATATAACATATTCTTTCAAACAAAATTTCAGAACTCGCTTTCCCTGTTGCATTGAAAAACAGTTAGTCTTGAAAAATCATAATAAGTTCTTCAAGATAGCGATATAAAAATTAAACTCCAAGTTGACAAAATTCAATTAATTTGAGTAAAATAAAACAAGACACGCCTTCAAATTTAATTAAAGAAAACATACTATAATCAAACATAGTAGTATTTTACACGTCACAAGCCAAGCTAATAATTTCATATCAAATATAATTTCGAGTTAATATACTGCTCGACGAGATAACTTCTTGAAAAGACACAATGTGGCAACCAAAAAATCAAATTGAACTCTCAAGTGATTTCATCAAAATTAACATTAAAAAAATGTTAAAAAAAAAATAAAAATTAAAAATAAAACAATATGTAAGATAAGAACTTTACACTTGGAGGTCAATGTGAAATTCGATAAAGCCATTCCGATTTCTGTCGAGTTACGCAACGTCGCATCTACGCCCATGGAAAGCAGACAACGACGGTAGATTGCTCGAAGAAAACATTGTTTTCTAGATATATTTTCTGAACATAAATATTTTGAATTTACTTTGTACGAAAGGACAAGATTTAAAAAAAAAACTTGGCATCGCGACGTGGCTTCTGTTTTCATGATTCAAACGCTAAGAGAGAAATAGAAATCACGAGGGAAAAAAGATTCAACTACGACAAATCGACATGCTAGAATTATTGATGCCCCCTCTGCCTCTCTGTTGCCGCTGTTGCTGTTGATGACTCTCATTCTCGTATTGCCTCGGGAAAACCTCTGTCGCGGAGACGTCCAAAGGTGACACCTTGACTAGTCTGGTATAGGGTGTCAAACGATGACCCGTCCTCTTCTGATGTGACCGCATGATGTCCACTCTGGTGAAACGTCGCCGGCAGGTCCCGCAGGAAAATTGCTTCTCCACCCCGCACTCGTAGCGCTGATGCCTTTCCAGGGAATACTGGACCGAATAACGTCGGTCACAGCGTGAGCAACGATACCCGAGAAAAGACTCTGAAACACCGTGGGGCCCTCCACAACTATCACGCGAGCATACAACGCGTCTCCATTCATTGGAATCTTCCTTCACGTGGAATGCGAGGGAATGATTGAATCTAATTCAGTTGCGATCGGTTCTGTCAGTTTTGTCGAGTCTCGATTGTCGTGAAAATTGGAGATTGCATCAAGAAGAGTGAATCAAAATCCAAGTGTACTTCTTTCAAGTTGTAAATAAGATACATAAACATGAGAATTTTTATCAAACGTGTTTCACGTTATTTGAGTAAACGTCATAAATCCTTGTCCTTGTAAAGATTAGTTACCATTCGTGCAATGTATTGCAGTTCTGGTAATGATCGCTGCGCAGCAATGATTAACAGAAAAGCAATAATTGCATTAAAATGATAACAGTCATGTCTGTTACAGACATTACGATTATCCGAGTTCTAAAAGTACTTTATGAAGGCAAGAATTTATAACGCAAATTCAATGCAAATATTAGCAACAAGACATGAAAGTTGATAAATGCTCTCTCACGTTTATGAACTATTTCGATTATATAAAGTAGCAACCTTTTTCATAGAATAGGAACAATGTTAAATTTAATCCTACGATCCTATATAAATTGTACCTTGTGTTTTGCTGTTACAATGTCAGTTAATTTTGAACAGTATGCATTAAAATCTCCATTCCATAAAAATGTTCAGAATTTCAAATAAAATGAATTTATGTGTAATTTTCTGTGCTGAAGCTGGAAATTCAGAAGACTTGAAATCTCTGCGAGACCCGCAACGAGGTTGCAAATCAATATAAAAATCCTAAGCTCGTAAGGAAAATTATTCAAATTTTCAATGAAAATGAACGTATGTAAAAATCATTTTCTTCAAGAATTTAAATAATTATCCTCTCAATTACATCACACACAGAAATTACATTTATATCGTTCTATCATCCAACGATTATTTTTCACGATTTTTTATCAAAATTTTTGTTAAAGCTATATATATCCAGAATTATAAATTTCGCCAAACTTAGTTTGTTGTATTCATTCGGTACTTGCGAGGCACAATATTGCTGCGCGGATGTTACCATTTTTGGTAACCACTGCTCACAACATATCCGAATGAAGATCAATAACATAAAACCGCGCATAAAACACATTTGAAGATAACTCGATCAGCTTTAACAAAAATCTGAAAGTTAAATTCGTTAAATCAATCGTTATCAGCGAACAGAATAATCAGTAGATAATTTGTTCTATGCATACTATTCAATTATCCATCCGCGAAACGTGGCGATGAGGCTCCCTATAACGCGTTAAGAAACTATCAAAATTCCTCCCTTCGTTCACGAACGATATAAAGATAATCGACAGATCATTTGCACGCCAACGCCCTAAATTTGAACGACCCAGAAATGCAACTTGCAATAATATCGCAATCCGATTAATTTTGCACGGAAAGCTCCGAAAAGAGTCTACATGCTTTACCCTTTGCCTCAAATCGAAACATATGTGAATTCAAACATTCCATTCATACAAAAAAATTCATACATATATTCTTCATCACGAAGGACGGACTATTCACCGAAACAATAAAATCCAGTTTTTAACACAGCATGTACATTGAGCTGAAAAATTAAGAAAAAATAGGAAGAATAAAAGAGGAGAGGAAAAATATAATATCAGACGTCATCGATCTGTTTTCATTCAGCGAACATTGCGCAACTTTTTAGCAAAAGCGACGCAATTTCCGCAGAATGAGATTACAAGAAAACAAATTGACATGGACACTGTTGGAAAATTTGACCATTGAATGAAAGGAGTCGAATTGATGAGAATTGTAAAATGAAGTTATTCAAAAAATTATCAACTGACAAAAGCATCATTGCAATGTTCCGCCTGTCAGTATATCATGAAAATTATTTTATACATTATATATACACACACTATATATATATATATATATAATTGAAATTGTAATTTCACGATATAATTCGGCACTTGATATATGCCTGATGTGATAATCTCGTAGAAACAAATATATATACATATATATATATACACTATATATATGTATATATATATATAAATCAAGAAAAATCGGAAAAACGTGCCAAGAGTATATCTTATTTTTGATATAATAAACGAATGATGGCAGAAATAGAAGCTATCAATTTACGGCAGAGTATTATTGTCTATTAAATTATTATCATTAGCAAAAGCAGAATACTAAGCTTCTCGATAATCATCGAAATGCTTAGCCACTTTAAAAAACAATACAAGACGTCTCAACTATTTCTGCCAAATTCAACATATGTAGACATAATAGGAAAGCATCTTGCGTGCCGATACAACACACAAGATTAAATACTTACTTATATAATACCTTTTACCTTTTTACCACATAGGCATCTGTGCAATTCACTATGTTAGCGACATCACATTCCTGGCAAATTTGGCTGGCAAAACTCGCTCTCAAAAAAAGCAAAATGCTTTCTTGAAAGCAACTATATGATAGATCTTCTCGGCATCACATGAAATCGTAATTTATCAGAATAAATCCGATAAATAATTAATATTTCACTATTTAATAACATGGAAATCATACTTTCATGGCAGATTTCCATAAAAGAAAAATAGAATTGTAATAAATACGAATATCATAAATATTTTCAAAAGATGAATATAATTATTAAGTTTTTCATTAGAAGCAATTATCTTTAAATTAAAAGTTAGAGGATATCGTAACAATCTTATTAGATAAATAATTATCTAGAAATATCTAAAAATATCTTATTAGATAAATATCATTCATTCACTTAAAAATATACACATAAAAATAATCCTTTATCAGATGGAAATTATGCTCCAACTTCTCACATATACAAAAAAAAAACAAATCTCACAAAATACCAACATCATGATTTCTACGCGTGTCAAGTTTGAAATCATAGAGAAAAGTATCTATGAAATCTAATCAAACTTTTCTAGAATCGCGAGAAGTCGCTCCAATTCAGTAAATATATATTTTAAAGTAAAAAATAACATCCTATTAAAAAAAGAATAAATTATGTTATAAACATGTAAATTTTTAAAAATTAAGTTACGCCGCAATATGATAACTTAAGTAAGTATTACAAACTATATACTGGGACTTATCATTACTTATTACTAATCGCGAATGTTACGCTATTTACCATAAGGGGTTACCAATACTGTACCATTCAATACATTACCAATCCAAAAAGAGTCGAAGTTTCTTGACGTCTTCCAAGCTCTTGTTTGAAGATTCAAAAAGCGAGATCTTCAAACTCGAGCATTTATCTTCATCCCTAGTTCTTGCAGAAAAAGATCACACACATCGCGAACACGAGAGTCAGCCAAGTCGAGCGAAAAAAAAAATAATATAACGTTGCGACTGAGAAAATATAGGGTACACGTTCGGAAAGACGATATTAGCGCTATTTGTATCATTTCATCTTCATCATTTATGAGATATAAAACAAGGATAGAATGACATTAGTGTCAATAACGTCTCCCCGAATGCACTTATATACACAAAATCAAAGCAGTAAAGAGAAAATATATGCAGTCTTCGAAAAATACAAATAACCTTCTTAAGATCCGAAAATCCCAAATTAAGGATAATCAGAAACTCAATCATAATCCAATTTAATTTTAACATAAATCTTGAATTTCTGAATCTCAAAATGTAATTCAGAAATCAACGATGAGTTTACCCTTTGGTCCTTTTTCAGATCGCCCAAGCATCTGCTTCTATTTTCTTCAATCTTCTTTCTTCTTTTTGGTCAGCCAAATGACAATTTTCGTAAACAGAAAATTTAGAAATAATGATAATGCATAAATTATCAAGTCAAGATAATTAAGTTTGAAAAGCAGAAAAAGCCACTCTTCTCTGACATCTTCAACTTGAACATTGTAAACAGAGCATAATCACAATCTGTACAATTTTCTGTAAACGAAAAATGAAAAACAAGAACACTATGGCACAATGCAGTTTCTCCAAATTGTAGAAAATTTACCTTTAATTCTCTAATACCGAAATCGAAAGAATATTTCAAACTCGATATTAGAAAAATTAGAGAAAAATTTAAATTTTCTATAATCTCTCTCTCTCTCTTTCTTTCTTCTTCTCGATAAAACAGCTAAAAATAATTAATGGGAAAAAATTAATTTTTCCATGACACTACACATTGTATTTTTTATATGGCTTTAACTTTCACTCGTCATTGCCAAGAATAAGAAAGGCTTTCTTTCTTATCACTATAACAACGGCGAAGAATAATCCAAAATCGATATAAAAAATGCAAAAAATTGTGATTTTACACATACATATATTAAACATTCGTGAACATTTACCCATACATTCAATCCTCATTCACATATATTTTTCATGGAGGAATGCGTTCAGAGAGTGCGCTATTTGTGTCATTCTATCTTTATCATTAGACGTAAAACAAAGATAGAATGACACAAATAACGTTAACAACGTTTTCCTGAACGCATTCCGGACATACCGTTTTCATACAAAAAGAAATCAAAAGAAACGGAGTCGTATTGCAAATAAAAATGCGATTATCGCTTGCGAGAAGGAATTCTAATTGTCTTAAACTCACTAACTCACACGCGCGGCTATTTTTATTTGCGATAACGTCAAACACTAATCACCTTATTACATATAATTCAAATATGAAATATGAATTACGTATGCGCGTTAAGTTTACAAGTACAGCTCGAGACATATGTAAGAATAAATAGCGCGTTTACGTAGACGAGATTACGAGTTACGTTACAATATAGCCAGGTTACTAGTACTTCTAAGTACTAGTCTTCTACTACGGACCATATTACCTTTTGATCTTGATGCAAGTATTACCTGTTTACCTCGTGAAGTGTCCTTACCAATTATTACCAGTTATCAGTGCCGCTGCCATCTTCGATCTTCTGTCTTGAAGAAAAAGACGCAAGCGTACGAGCTTTATTCTGTGCGAAAAGGTCGCTCGAATAAAAATCAGTACGCTGCAAAATCGTGAAAGCTTCGGAAAAATTATCGAAAAATAAACGGACGAATATTCAACAATGCCGAAGATGCACACGTAAACATCCAAATCGTACTGATTTAGATGTTGTCCGTGCATTTTTGACACTTGAACATCTTATTAATTTTTCGAAATCTATGAATCGTATTCATGTTATTATCTTTTTGAAACTCTAACTCGTTCGAGCGAGAGCATCATAAAGATAAATTTCAAATCATAGAGATCCGAAAGATTAGAACGCGTCATATCGCGATTACCGAACGCTTTCGCAGAAAAAACTGCGAAAGCACAGTTCCGCTCCTGGTAGTCTTCACAAACGAGCAAAAGACACGCTTGCAAGTTTCTTCTCTCTTCTGACATCATCGGATTCTCTCTCTTCGTGGATCCTGAAGAAGCTCTGTGAGCCGCTCCAATCGAGAAATCGCTCGATCGTAAACAGCTCGGAGAGCTTCTTCTTCTGCATTCTCATCTTCATCTCGAGCGCTTCCTCATCATAGCCTAAACACTTGGAGGCAGGTAAAAAAAACACAAAAAGGGAATATACAGAGAAAAATTGTGACATGGCATGGTACAACACAACGAGAATCGAATAACGAGTAAGTACAATACCATGAACAATAATGACAACGATGTGAATGTCTATACGTAATCGTTAATATAAATATTTATGTATATATATATATAGCGATATATATCGAATAGAAAATAGTATTATATAAATAATGTTAAGCATATTATATATATATATACGACGTATATAAGTGTAAATATATATATATACTATATGGAGTCCTTTCTTTCGAACACTCATATGTATACATACATACGTGACGCATGTATGTATGCACATATGAGAAAACCATAATAAGATATATATGTAAATCAGGTTAATTAAATAGTTTGTTTTATGCGTTACGAATAAAAAAGCGAGTTATGTACACGTGGGTTAGTAAAAAAAAAAAAGAATTTGTCGAATGTGTGCGAGTATGAGCAGCGTTGCGGATCCCGTCTTGCGATGATCTCTACCTATACATATATTTCATTCACGTACATAGATAATATAACTTCGATTACCATCACCATGCACACGTCGCTACGGGATACGTCCGGCCAAACGCCGTCACGCTTGCACACTTCCGCAGAGTTAAGGTGTATAGTTACACTACCGAAGGAAGCGTGGCATGCAAAAGACGAATTACGCCAAAAAAAAAAAATATATATGTAAATATATATATATGGCACAAATGGGTTAAAAACTATCGAGTGTACGCATACACGGAATGGACAAAAAAAATTATATATATGAATATATAATATATATAAATTGTTCACACATCGTTATATCGTACTGCATGTCCTGGTGCGCGCGCGCTTGCGCGACCAAGATCTTGATGTGGAACGTGCTTTTTTTGTTCGTTTTTTGATCGCGTTTTTATAGAGAGCCGCAACCCAACGTGAATGTAAGTACGTATAACGTATGAATGTACGCGATGCCGTGAGAGGAACATTACAAGACGCCGATGGACCTCGCCAATCCCTCTTTCGGGAAAAAGAGGGTCGATCGAATCGCGAGCGAGAGGCGGATTTCCGGCCAGCCGGTTTCGCGACTTACGACCAGCCGTTTAAGCGCGAATTTCGAGGAGAAAGAAAAGAGGGGGAAAAAAAGATAGGCAAGACAGATGTACATGGGCAGGAGGAAGAAGAGGCAGGCAGAAAAGCGAGGGTGTCCGTGCTCCCTGCGCTTCTTCGTCGTGCACAATGGGGAGAGAGGAAAGAGGAAAACGCGAGACATCACCCTGGACGATAATGATATAAGAGAGCAGAGAATTTTACTGTAAGAGTCCGCTCACGACTGGCCGTACATCAACGGACCCGGTTGCTCCAATCCGCGATCAACGAAGACACAGGATGTATGTTCTCTCACGCGATTCTCGGGCAAGTTCTTTGCTCAATTCGACTTTTGTGCCTGATTTAGCACACCGCGCCCTCGTTACATGTATACCGGTTCTTTCTCGCACCAACAAAAAAAACACGTCACGGCTACAATGGGCTTTTTATTATCTGGGATCTGAGGGTGACTCTCGTCCCGGATTGGCAGAGGTAAACGCAATCGTTTCACTGTTGCCAGAAGAAACGGCCGAAGACAGCTCGAGTCTTCGATGATCGTTCCTTCGGACAGGCGTGGACGCGTTTACCTTTACCCTTTCTCTCGTCGCCGGAACGCTTTCGCGTGTTTCCGCGCAACAGAAAATATTCACGAGAGAAATAAAAAAAAAAGAAGAGATCTACGCGCTGCGAACAACGTGGCGCAACTCCGGTTCTAGGATCGCGAACTCGGCGTCTCGTCATGGAACAAACGAAAACTCGAAGACCAACAAACGTGCGTGAAGATGTACGGAATGCAAGAAGCGACAACGAAATGTGTGAGAGAGCTTTTGATGTTGAGATTCCAAAATAAAAAAAAAACGGAAAGAGACGCGTTTTCTGTGGAGCAGAGAAGACTAAACAAAGGTCCGACATCGCCCGATCGCGATGGCTTGAGGCGCGATTTTAAGTATCGGCCCCTCTTATTCGAACGGTTCGAACGGCACGAAAAACTAGATTCAAGGCAACAAGTCTCTGACGTTGAAAAAAAAACGACCTTCGCTATCAATGCGAGCATCTGTCCAATGTAATCTTTCTTTTGAAAGTTTATCGCGCGCGACACACGACACACTGATACATAGCGTATACGAAGAAAAACGGAGGCAGAACGCAATATTCGTCTACCGTAACGAGCTTAACAAAAGAGAACTCTCGCGATTCCACGGGCACCTGGCGCGTAAGGACATCGCGAAAAGAATCACCGTCATCGAGCAACACGTCAGGAACCGCGCGATCGCGAGTACGAATTCGAGATTTAACAACGCTAGCATTGACAGAGAGGCCGCTCCTCTCTCTCCGAAATTACCTTGGATTCCCACGTTGGATCACCGCATTAGGGCGATCATGTACCTTAAAAGCTAACGAAAAAATCGATCGTGCCTAAGAAAACCTTCTTACCCCTCCGTCTAAACTAATAAAGATCTTAACGTTTATTTTTTACGCTATTCTTCTCTCTCAATATGTCTCTCCTTCGCCGATTATCCCTTCATGTTTCTCTCGTAATAACGAAACTGCTCTAACGAAAATTAAAGGGAAATTGAATTTTATTGTCCCTATAGTGAATTGTCATCGCATCGCGTATAAACACGATAATGTTATACTTCGATTCGTAAAGAGATTACCCGATCACGAAAGATACGGCGCCGGGCGGACGATTTCCGGCTCAACCATCTGGGGCGATCGGTACCCAGTTGCATCAGCTGCTCAATGTGCAGCTGTCGCCGTACATTAGCAGATGCAAGCAAGCTGGTCCCCGTCGTCTCGGCAAGAAACTTGCGTTGCCAACCGACCGAAATAACCGACAAAAATTTCTTTATTACCTTCTTCACGAGCAAACGGAAAAGAAATTCACCGAAACTATTCCGAATTTTTGTTAAATTCGTCTATTAAAATGTCATTTATTACGTATGCCTAATAAAGTTAAGTACTTGTCATATAATTCGTTATTAACCTCGTTATAGTAACACTGGTAAAAACTATCGTTCCCTATTGTACTGCTGAGAAACTGTAGAGCAGTCTTTCCGTTTTGTTGTTACGTAATATACATAATCGCCTTGATACAATTCGACGCGCCTATACATGAGTTCGCGATAAATCTGGGTCATCTGTAAACCACGACGGATGGTTCAATTTATTTTTTTATTAGTCTTATCTTCGTTAACGCATTCTCGTTAAATAACGGAGAATTTATTTCTTAATAATCTCAATTTTTCACTCGCCGATTCACGATAAACGTAACCGTTAAACTATAATTACATTAAATATTACACATTATATACGTAATATATGTAATATAGCTGTTTCTACCAAAGTTTCCTCAAAAACTGTATAATCGCTTGACCTTGATTTTATTGCAAATTGACGTAAATTCTATCGTGAAATGATAAAGTGATTTTTCGTTATTCTTTATGACTGCGAATTTCGAAACGACGCCTTCTGTAAATAATTGACACCGCGATAGAAGAACGTACGCATATCTCGTCGCCAGTAAGTTTCTTTCGTTTACTCGCTTCTTGTCGTCTCTCTCTTCTGTCTTTTTCGATAGAAATCTTCCCTACCACGCGCATTCGTTCCAAACTTCACGAGGCCCAAGGTCAATGAGCGTTTGTGGGAACGCTTCGACCAGGCACAAGTATACATACCTATTATACTACACAAACATGATTACCTAGATTTCTCATGTCCGCTACGAGCGGTCTGGAAGAAATTTGATTTGAAAGATTCACACTCGGTCTTCAAATAATTAAATAAGTTTTGCACACATCCTAAGAGCAATTGAATATGATACATAATAGTGGGTCATCTAATAATTAAATGACTATGACAACGCATGAAAAATTAAAAGAAATAAACAGCTTAAAAAATTATATTGATACAGAGTCCTAAGTGGGATAAAAATTTACATAATCCAAAGAGCATCGATCTTGCTGAAAGTAGCTCATCAATGTTCTCCGCAGGTTGAAAATCACACGCAAATGTAACCGCTGAATATACCGAAGAAAAACGACATTCTAACGACGCAATGGGCATCACTTAGAAATTCGAGTGATGTCACTCAGAGTCGGGTAACTGCATAGGTTGTGAAACTACTACTTCCGAGTTGTGTCGAGAATCAGCGTAAAATGATCATTGTCGAAGGTGCTCAATGTCACCTACAATATATACAGTAGTATCAAATTTCATGAAAGGCATGTAAACGTCGATTAGAGCCAAGGCGAGATTGCTGGCTCACACTCGCTCGATCGCGCAAGCCCCGTTATATTCTTGCCTACCGAGAGGCTCTCACGTTGCTCCAGCTTCTATTTCTCATAGCAACAGGGGAACAACCGGATACGTCCCGAAATTTCCTTCGTTATTTAATCGCTGAACCACGACTTCCGCGAATGAAATCAGACTATAAAATAGCGAGTTATGTTTCATACGTGTTTTCGCATCAAAACAAGTATGTCATATACCACATCGTTTCATGTAAGAAACAATCGCGTGTCGAAATTCCTATCGTTGAATTTATCACGCGATGCATTATTCAACTTCGTGGAAAAATTTATGAACGTGAACGAAACGAACCGGTTTCAAAGATAGAGAGACTATCGAGAGAGACATCCTACTCAATCCTTATACCCATTGATCTTTACACCTACACGTTTCCAATTATCGATGATGCGCGATTCCGTTTGTAACTATTTTTAATTATTCTTATTGACTTCAACTATCAATAACACGGTGCTTGATTAATAAAAACGTCTCGTTGTATCTGAGAAAAGATCGATAAGCTTAAAAAATAATCGATAGTCCACGCTTTATACTTCGTTGAACAAGGTACAATATAATAAAATATTCTATGAGAGATCTCTCGATTCTCGTAAGTCGCCACTTTGGTTATCTCTTTCTATAGCTGTTTCAACGTTGAGTATATTTTATTTACTCAAAAAATAATATATAATAGAGAAAATTCCCGCGATTACTTCTATAATTTACTTTTAATTACTGTTATATGAAACAGCGTGTAACTATCATCGCGGATAAAGTATAGCTAACTGTAATCGTTCTTCGTACATTTTTCACGCGCGAAATTGACACGAGATATTGAGGTCTCGTGTTCTCCCTGCGGGCTGTCCTCGCGATGTCGTAACTCCTTTCGGAGGAGAGAGAGGCCGTAGCGTCGCGCATTGCGAGGCTAACGAAGACGAGACGACAGAACGAATATCGCGAAACCGATTGTAGAAAACGGATTGCTCTACGACACGGAAAAAGGAGCGCGCGAACGCACGTGCGGCTCGTCTTACGTCAAGTCTCACTTGTCGCGACACTACGCTAAGAAAGGAAAAAGATAGAAAGACAAACAGAAAGAACTTAAGAATTCGTAACAGAAAGCTCTACATGCTCCGATAGAAAATAAAAAGCTCTTTCAGAGACCGTGCTACACTTGAACGCACCGGAATCTAGGTTGAACCACGTTATCAACAACGAAAGAAAAAGAAGCTCCGCCCCGCCTGCGCAATAGGCACGTATAATTACGCGCGCGTGTACACGTTATCGAAACTTTTCATCAACGTACTCGCGCTTGTGAATGAGCCATTGTCGGTCTGTCATATTAGAAGAAGATATCATCATTTCTATCTTGAAAATTTTTCATATTCTCGAGCCCAATCAAACGCGAGTACGCGCGTTTCTATTTCTATTTTACATGACCATAAATTTGTTTAAATTTGCATTGTATCAGTGATGCAAATAACTCAGTAACGATAGACTCTGAAGATTGGAGCAAATTATGCGAGTGTCTATTGTTACGGGGGGCAGGAGGCAGATGAAACATGAAGCCACTGAGCCTACCTTGTGAGTCGCGATGAGCCTGTGCGGCCTCCTGAGCTGCGAGAAAAACCTCATCTCCCGTCCCGGGAGCTGCCACGGAGCCCACAACACCCCCCGCATTACTTCGGTCACCGGTAACATGCCATGAGCCCATACCTGCTGAAATAAATCGTCGTCCGATAAATCTCAATGTGACGTTAAATATTTACTCTTTGCATAATATGACATATGCTATTAATTAAAAATTTCCAAGATAAGTCACGAGTAAAAATATCGCTGCAAAATTGAGAGCTATTTTGACACACCTCAATTTAATAATTAAATTAAAACTGTTCAATTAATATTGAGTTGCAAGTCTCAGAAATGCTTATTTAAAAATTTCGAGTGATTCGCAATTAACATGTCAGATGAAAGTAATAATAAAAACGTTATTCTAGGAACGAAGAAGGTACTTTATTCATAAACTCTTTTAAAGGGGAACAAAAATATAGGGGCACATATGTAATACCGACCAAGAAATTACGCAGCAAAACACAGGGTTTCACAATCGGAAAAGTCGCACGTTTCCCTTATACAGTGGGAGTGCTTAAAATACATTTATATTATACAATATTCTTCTATATTCATAACTCGTTACAGCAAGTAATGTTTGGCAAGTTACGTGAAATACCATAACACATCCGCCCCGCAGATCGTCATGCTCACATACATTCGTATACATACGTACAGAAGTCACACAAATTTTAAGTAATTTGGTTTAATAGTCTACACGTAACACATTCAAGAAATATAGACAAATAATACTGATAGATTCAGACTATTTAAAGTTTAAATACTTTGTACATCAACTTGTCGTACTTCGAAATTGCACGTGCGTATTATAGAATTACCGTTAAATTCGAGTAATTCAGAATGTGATTCTTGTCGGAATTTCAATTCCCGGATAAATGTAATGTTAACATGCAAACAGAAGAATATCTCGGCAATATGCATGTTACAAGAATTATGTTCGATCTTTAAGTGATTTAAGAGTGAGTTCAGATCAGTCTGTTTCAAACTATATAATAATTATTAATATTAATGACCGTCATTAATTGGGCTCGACGTTAAAAGAACGGTACATAGAATGCTACAATATTCGCGCGTGTTACACACTAAGTCCGTCTAGGCTGGACCGGGGTGAAGATTGGACTAGAAGGTTGGTGTTTCCATCTCCTCCTGACGACGTTCAACTTTTTCAAATAGAACTGCAATGTTGAGCGATTAATGCCGTACATCTCGGACGCCTGAGTGGTGCTAACCCCCTGTTGCAATATTGCCTCCAGGGACATTTTAACCGAGTCTAAGCTATACTTTCTGCCCTGCTTGTTCGCCAGTGATTTAAGCAACGCGGCTACGTCAGCGTCCGGGCGCGGCCGTCTCATGTTTGGCACTTTATTACATTCGAGGAAATGGGAAGCCCATGGGGCACCACCGCCACCATTACGATCACCATCGTCACCAATACCGAAATTCCCTCTCGACCGAGACCGCGCTCCCGCCCCCCCACCTGCAACGAGGAAACCCAAGCTAGTGTCGGCCAATTTATTACACGTCCCGTTTTAACAGATAACAAACAAAACAACGAAACGACTTCGCGACACCAAAACTATTAATTCCTTCAACGTACAAGCCCTTCCTAATTGCGATCAAGAGAGAGACAACTGATTATCGCGATCCGGCAATACCGAGATTTCCGTTCAAGAATCACTATCCAATCGTACAAGACGTCAAGCTCTGCTTCGATCCAAATAAACTTTTGGATCGAAGATTCGCTATGTCGTTGACTCTTTTTCAGAGCATATAATTTTATACAAAACGCAATTATTCGCTACGTATACTCTTCATATTTTTACATGCGCAACGCTGCTTAGCGATGCGCAAGTTTAAATGCATATATTACAATTCACATTGCCTCTAAGTGAGAAAAAAAACCCTGCGTTTCGCTACGATAAAAAAACAAAAATTATAAATAACGAATACATTATTTGTGTAACTTACCGGGGTGTTGGGCGGGGTCATGGGACGGTCCAGCTCGATTGTTGTCCTGTTCTATGTCATTAAGATCATTCATATCTTCATCCAGCGTTAGATCTTCGACACCCTCCTCAGCGTCATCTAGGTATTCAGACTTTGGCTCGATGAGATTATCATTTGGCTCGGGTTTTTCGAGTGGCAGCTATAGAATATTGAAACGCATTAGAAACATCAAAAGAATCTCCATGGAACAAAACATAATCCGCAAGAGAAAATTGTCTCGAACCGTTTCCACGCTGCAGCGGTAAGGAAAAGGTAAAACCAAAGCAGTAGGATAGAGAACGATTTTTTTTTACCAACGAAGCGAAAGAAACAGCGCCCTTGGCGACAGCCTCTATTAGAGCGTTGGAATACGCAAAAAAAAAAAGAACGGAAAAATTCGTCGAAAAATTCGTATTTTACCTGTAACATCTCATCGGCAGGTTTCGTTAACTGCGTCATTAAAGCTGACCTGCCGAGAGAGTCTGTTGGATCTGCGTGTACTTTTTCGTCTGCCACTGGCGCGATACCAAGCGCCGGTACACCCATTTGCTGAGGCATGTCGCTGGAATTCGATGCATCCTGATTTTCTATCGTACTATCTTCGGTTAAACTTCTTCTTCGAAACCTTTTTCTTTTTCTTGATGTTGGACTTTGCGAACCTTCCCTGTAGAAGCAAAAAGAACGTAAGAATTAGCAACATTTTTGAAATAAGTAAATTACATTCACATTTAAATTATAACGTAATGAAATTGTTCTCCCTCAAAGTACTCACCTCGAGGACAGCCCTTTTGACACCTGAGGACTAGCCGTATCCTCTGGTATATCCCCCACGGAACTTTGCGCCAAATTCTGCCTAGGAACTTTGTTCTTTTCTATCGTCAGACCGGAAGACGCGTGTGGAATGTCTAACGACGGTGCTGTTGGTTGTGAGACGGTTTTCTGTGGCCTGGACTCCGTCTTACTACTGCCAGCAGTTTTACTTTCCGAAAGGCCCTTAATTTGCAGAGACTCAGCGGCTTTGAGGAGTGCTGCCAGTTGGTCTTGGGAAATATTTACTTCCCCTCTGTACATATAGTCCATCATTGCCTTAAGTTCTTTGAATTTAACATCTTTGAGTATGAACACTGGATGCTTGTCATAGTGTTCGCTGAGGAGGCACTGTAACACAAGAGCACAATCTTTTTCAGCGAGTACAATATATTTTAGTTACAAATATATAATAATTTATTTTCCTAATTTATATTTAATGTAGATGTTATGTATAACATTTACTTTCTGCACATTATAATACACAAATGTGCTAAAACAAATATATAAACGTAGGAAAGGTTGAACATTATTCGTGGATTACACGACGTAAGCACAAGTATTTATTTAGTATTATTAAAGTATTTATCTCTCATATATCCTATATTGCAGCTAAGAATGCAAAGTGCTCCATCTGGGACGAGCTAACATCCACAGACACGCACGTACAATTCGAGCATATTGTTAATTTTCATAGAGCAGCATTCAATTATTGCAACAGCCGCTCTTGCATCCCCTCCCACATTAGGGTAAAATCCCAGGGCAAGTGCCCTGGAAATCAGCCATCTTGCTTTCCTTGTATTGATCAAGAGGACCTAGGAGGGGGCTTCAGGCTTTTGCTCCCCACTCTCCCCCACTTCACCTCCTACACTTCTGCCCAGGCTGCGTTCAACAAGCACGGCCATCTTGTTTCAACTTGAGATCCCCTTCCCCCCTCCATGCTTCTCAACAATCTATCTCACTCCCTCCCATCATGTTTCGTATTGATCTAACCCGACTGAGCCAAATGGACAAAGAAATAAAAGGGGAAAAGCTTCACGCGGCACACAATTGATATAATTTGTTACGTTCATAATTATTCTTCTGAATCAAAATTCTTTCAATTTTAATTCACGTTTTCATCTAATGAATAATTGAAAATCATTAATGAAATTGTAGCAATTTTGCTAAATTATCGCAATCATGTCTACTTTCGAATATGGGCAATAATTACCTATAAATTTATTATTACAATATAAGAAATTTTGCCTGATTACATCAATATCAAGAAAATATTAAGGAAATAGAAAAGACCTACAATTAGTATCTTGAAAAAAAGAGAATCACTTTAGAATACCTCTAGGAAAATGGGGAAGGATCGTAGAATTAAGTAATGATAAACAGAACGTTTTGCTTACCTCAAAGTACGGACTGCACGCGGAGAGGACTACTTTGTGGGCCTTGAGAGTCTTCCCCTCCGCCGCCAGGGTGCAGTCGACCAGCGTCCCGCTTTCAAGGAGTGTGTCGAAGTTTTGTATGAGCGTACTTTGGTGGTTGTTCCACCTGAGACAGAACTGCTGGTCGTCCTCCATGGTAGTTCTGGCTTCGTTTCCTCGTTTCTGCACAGATGAGAAAACAAGCGTGAAAAATGATGTAGCGTGCCACGAACGTAAAACCACCAGATAATGTACAAGCGTGGAACCTGCCTCTCTCTCTTCTCTCTCTCTCTCGCGCTATTTCTCCTAACCGTACTATCGATCGACCGAGCGACCCGACGCTATCTCGTCCTCCCGCGACCGATTATTATCGCGCACATCGAGCCGAACGACGTACCCGGTAAAGTACGTCTCTCGACTTTCGTACAAATCCGACAGTCCTCTCCCGTCTCCCTCTCGCTCCCTCCCTCTCTCTCTCTTTCTTCTTTTTCGTACGCGGCCTTCGCGGGAGGACGACGGAGGCAAAAGCTCCGTAACGAAGCGCCGAAGCTTCCAAAATGGCCGTATGAGCGATGCGTCAGTCGGATCGCTCTTCTAGCCTTTTCCTTTGTGCGTGTCTGGTAACGGTAATGGACTGTCTGGTGGGGATGATGCAGGAGGACGCGCAAGCACCGCGCACGCGCAATCGCGACGTCCGGGCTGCGCGTACCGCTTGCACAACAACCGCGCGGCGCGGAGGCCCCTGGGACTCAGGGGCGGCTGCTGCCGCGGGTACCACCGCCGCCACTGGACCCCCTCCTCTCGGAGGTCATCCGACTATTTCTTTTATCGGGACCATATACACTTACAATACTGAAAATCTACGGCACACGAAACGTGCACAACTGATTTTTAGTACTAGCAGCGTATATACGGAACGGGACCTTTAAATGACGATTTTTAAAACGATATCGATAGAGAAACGTAACGTTACGCGGTTACCAGCGCAATCCGATCGAAAACGAATAATGCCAAGCAGGGGGGAAAAAAAGGGAACAGGAAGAAACGCGCGTACCTGAAACCGATGCGACGTTATCGATGATCGGAGATGACGAAGAACTTGCTCACTAAAAGTGACGGAACCAATTCGCGATCGAATCGCATATTTTTATCACGATGTTTTCACGCCGCGTCCGCCGACCGAGGCGGCAACGAGCGAAACCGGGACTGGTCTAACCCGATTTACGTCAGCGCGATTTACATTAGCGGCGCGCAATAAATACGGAAAATCGATCACGCGGCTCGCGAAGCGACGTAGGTGGGGAACGATGGAGGGTGAGGAGGTTACCGCACACGCAGCAGAAAGAGACTGGAGCGAGTGCACTACGCAGTCGCGAGGTGCTGCGCACGGAGCAAAAGAAAAAAAAAAAAAAGAGGAGAAAAAGAGCAAAAAAGACGGAGTTGTTCCTCGCTCGCGGGCGATTGCGTAATCTATTTATATTGTTATCTCGCGCGCGCGAGAGCGCGTTACATCAGGCGTTGCCGAGTATGCGTGCATGCGCGAGAAACAAAAACAAATTGACAATTTTTCCAGATCGCATACCGAGCGCGCATCGAGATACGGGAGCGCGAGAAAAAAAGCGGGACGGAAAGAACGAGAGCAGAGGAACCATCTTGCGGCGACGCGAGCCGCTCCCTCCCCGCGAAGAGAGGAAAGGAAACCGTGAGGCGAGAGTCGGAGACGTGGAACGCCAATATGGCGGTCGGCGAGGTCGGACCCGGGACAAAATGGCGGCGAGTGGAAAGCTCGCGGCGGAAAAGCAACGGTCGATCGATCCGCTTTGCGCTCGCGCGCACTCTCGTGCTCCGACCGAATTCCTCGCGGTTGTGCGTCGCGTCTGGACAATGGCAAATGAAATCGCAAACGCTACGCCACTTACACGCGGGTGAGAAACTTACATAGCCACGAACGACGATGATGGACCGCGAGAGATGAATCGCGACGAATCTATCCGAAAACACTCGCCATTTCACGGACCCGCCCCGCCACGCCACGCCACGCCATGTCGCTCGCATTCTCGACGCCGATTTCCCGTCGACCGGACCGCGTCTCGCGTATATCGCGCGCGAATGTATATACGTGCTCACTCACCTAATAAGGGAGATATAAAACAATCTAATATCACAGCAATGGAGTCGGTGAAAAGTGTAAAACAGCGGGGAGAGTCCAGGCCCGGCGTCCGCCTCGTGCGCTGCCCTTTTCAACAATGGCGTAGCTCAACGCCTTCTCGGCTCGGCCACCGTTAACTGCCGTTCGAGGGCGCAGACGTACGAGACGTACGAGCCGCAGCCCGCGTCCCGGAGCGAGCGAGAAGGAAAAACAGGAAAACGGCGCGCATGCGCGTCGCACGGAAATTCGCTACTGCGACGTGATTGCGAATACCACTGACGCTGCCGAGGCCGAATTACGTTCGGCGTCAAGATGGTCGCGATTTCATTTTTCACTGGTTCCCGAAACACGTCCGACAATCTCAATGTAATCCAGCTTTCCACGAATCCTCGGAAAAAAACGAATCTTTCCCGTCGAATCACCTATCGAAATAGAACGCGTTCCAAAAGTCATCGAAAAAAAAACCAGCCCAACCACAACGTCGACAACGTACTTATCGATTTTCAACTCGTATTTTGTACACGTATTTTAGGTACGAATTCTAGCGTCAATTTCACTTCAACCGGTGTATACAATGAGATTTTAACACGCAAAGCTCGAGCTTTGAGCCTTAAAAATTGTCCAATCATAATCTATTATTTTCCTCGTATTTGACTGTGTTTGGTCAATTTATTATATAGCTCAGGTTTTATTTTTAATTTATTAAAACTAGTTTTACGCTCTAAAATCTCGTCGCAAATTTAGATATTTCAAGCACGTTCGGACAATTCACGATCAATATAACTCGAATTTGTTACGCCGCACTAGAATTTCCATTTCCGAATCGTTATTTCTTTTACAGCACATACTTTTTCTTGCTAGATTGCTTGCGTTTTAGCAAATTACTAGAATTGCACCACGCACGCAAAACGTACAATTTCTTGTAATTTACCAAAATGTAAACAATACAGCAAGAAAAATGCATCGTGTAGGTAGGCTTTTTATTTATATTCAAATTCTTTCACTGTATTTGACAATGCAAGTCACGTCGTAAAAAAATTAACGGAGTATTAAATTTACTTTTTTATATATCTACTATTTCGAAAGAAAACTAATTGACTACGCTTGTTGGAAAATCACAAAAAAAATTTGCTTTGATATCTAAATTTAATCTCACATTATGATTCTGCGAATATGAATAATTCTTTAACGATCTGTAATTGTATATAATTACAAAAAACAGATGGAAAAAAACTGTTTAGTTAAAATTAAAAGTCAATTACATGTAATGACCTATGTAAGAGATTCTGTGATTTTATCTCAACTCTATTAATCTCAGAGCGACTATTAACTCCGAAAGTAAAAGAATATTTCTAAAATATTTCAAGATAAACGTTTCTTAGGGTGAGAGCACACGATAGACAAAATGTCGGCCGACCGTTGTGTCGTTTACAGAAAATAATGGTTACGTTCAGCAGAGAAAGCAGATTTGCAACTGTTCTAAAATTCTTCAACGATTGATTCTTGCTTTTAGTTCCTTATGAATCTAAGACAGTTTTTCATTTTCTGATTAACTTGTGATTAAACTTTACCTGATGATAATGTAAAAATTTATTTTTCTAGTTATGATTAATCACTAAATTGATGTTCCTATAGTGAATAACTTTTAACGTTTAACAATTAATAATAATCAGAGAAAAACAATTTTTACATTATCGTCAAATGAAGTTAAAGAAACTGTAAGTTGTTAATTACCAGGTAATGAAGAATCAAACTTAAATGTATAAACTAATCAAGATGGAAGAATTTTACAACAATTGCAAAGCTGTTTTCTCTGCTAAACGTAGCCAATGAAAATTATCAATATCACATGCACATTATTGCATTACCACGGACTTTCCATAAACGACCCAACAGTCACCCGATATTTTATCCATCATGCGCTGTTAATATTGATTCTCGTACTTATATGTTACTTATAAATATAAATATTATTTGTTGAAGGGTAATCAGTATAAAGTGAGATGCCTGAAAAGTTTGAAGATACATCAAACTCCACACGATCGCACTTCAACACAAGCGACGTTCACCGTTTATTATTTCTCGCCTGTTGTTTTTAACATCAGCTCGAGTCTCTCCGTTACGTCCCAATGATACTTTACCATCGTTGTTTATTTTATTGCGTATTTAATCTGAAGAATAAATAAAGCTGCGATAGGATCCGATCGTATAAATTCCAGCGTCGGATGGAATGCCAATAAAGGTCGTTTAATTGCTATAATAAAGTCAGAAACCGCTAACGTTACCGGACGACAATCGCCGTTGCCCTTTTCTTGTTTCAACAATCTGACGTTATGTTCCTTTACGTAATATCGAGGCGATCCTTCGACCTGTTTTTTTCATTTATCGTGACTCGATAATCAAAGCAAACAGATCGAAAAACACACGAGAAGCGTTCGATCGAAATGATTTAAACTCGTTTCCACCGTGAGATAAGAATAAAAGATGTTTTGCTCCAAAGATGCGCGATCGATAACTAATCAGAAAATCAGTCAAAAATGTTAAGTCAATATAGAGCCGCTATCAGAAATTTATCAATAAAAAATTGACCTCAAAATTATATTCGATCACCATTATGCGCAATAAAACACTTTGTAATCTTACATCATCATAGTTAATCTACATCAATGATAGTTTCAACTAATGCCTGTTTCTGCCAATGTAATTTAATTTTAATCTTGATTTAGCTAACTTTTCATCTTTTTCATCTTTTTCTAAGAATTAAAAAAAGATGAAGATTAAATTGAATCGAAATAAAAATTAATCTACATTGAACTCATCTTTTCCTAGTTCCACCAATGTAAGATTAACTTTAATCTCGGTTCAACTTACTCTTCATCTTTTTTTCAATTTTCAGAACTATAAAAAGAAGAATTAGTTGAACCAAGATTAAAATCAAACTACAATGATGAAAACGAGTACAAGGCCCGGTTCTATCAATGTAAGATTAACTTTAATCTCGGTTAAATTTACTCTTTATCTTTCTCTAATGTCCACTTCTACCTATAGAAATTAACTTTAATCTCGGTTTAACTTACTTTTTATCTTCAATTCTAAGAATTAGAAAAAGATAGAACGTAAATTAACCCAAGATTAAAGTTAATCTACAAGAGTAGAAATAGGCTAAATTTTATAAAGAATTAAAAAAAAATAAACAGTAGATTAAACTGAAATTAATGTAAATCTTATTACATTGGTGGAATCGGACCTCTAAAAAGATGAGAAGTAAATGGAACCGAATTTAATTTACATTAGCATGGATATTATTGGCAAGACCTAAGTTTTCAATGCAAATTTTTATGTTATTCCGGACTGTATAAAAATCTGAAAAAATTCTTACATACTTCTGAAAGCTTTAACGAGTTTTTACTGTCATAAAAGTTGGATTGTATTTTATTTATTTTTTAGAGAAATAAATTTATCTATCTATAAAGTTCACAATTAAAAAATCGATTGACTTAAAAATTCAATATCGCTGGTTAACTTATTCATCTTTTTTTAATTCTTAGAAAACAAGTTAAACCGAAATTAAAGCTAATCTATATTCGTATAAATTATTGAATCAATAAACGAAAATCTCGACTGGACGACCTCTCGTCGCTAAGTAATCACGCCTGGCGTCTAGAAATTTCAGCGTCAGGTAACATAATGGCGGACGTCTCGCCGCTTTTCTCATACCCGGCGCTGAAACAGTCATGGCCGACGCTTTCCCGAACCTCTCATAACGCGACCTCGATCACTTTTCTATATTTAGCCACCGTCGAAAACGTTGCTGTAGATACGGTGCACGTGATACGGATAACAGGCATAATAACGTGACAAACAAAACGAACTCGACCGGTTAATTGCAAGAGTCGCACGCGAAAAGATAACAAGGACCTGAAATTACGTAATAAAACAAAACCGATAATTTTCCCCTTCCCCTCTTCTTACCTAATTATTCAATTAACGCGGATAACAAGAAAATTGGAATTTACAAACGATCCTCACTAGCGTTACGTATCTTATGTGTCATACAAAAACAACGCAATGTGTTCGTGTAATTCGTCTAGAGGTTTTCTTCGCGTCGCATGCTCCAACATGTTCCAACGTGCTCTTACCATACCTCTTATGCGGGTCTACAATAGAAGTCGTAGCGGTCGTAGAGTCTTAAGTCATAGAAAATTAACCAATCATAGTCGATTATTCTTTTCATATTCGATCGTGATTGGTTAATTTTCTACGACTTAAGACTCTACGACCGCTACGATTTCTATTGTAGACCCCGCATTACTCCAACGCGCTTTATAAAATAGGAGCTATCGTAGGAGCATGTTGGAGCACGTTGGAGCACGTTGGAGCTTGCGACGCAAACAAACCTTCGATTTACCGATTGGTGTTCACTAGACTCTCTAATAAGAATTCTGAACATTAGAAAGCCACTTTTGATTGGTCCGCCATGTTTTAACAAATCCTGTGAGAGAGAGAGAGAGAGAGAGAGAGAGAGAGAGAGAGAGAGAGAGAGGAGAATGAGATAGAAATAATATATGTCCTTTTTCGCAGATTTTTGTTAAAACTCCTGAGTATCGATCACAGGTCTGTTCGCGTTGTTTGAAAGCCCCAACAATTTTTGCACTTGAAAGGAGAGAAATATATATTTAATCGTTGAAGAAAGAAAAAGCAGATACCAAATGCAAAAGGTACAAGCAACGCGAATAGACCTATATATTCGAGCGAAGAGAGAGAGAGAGAGAGAGAGAGAGAGAGAGAGCGCCGCGAACTATTTTTATCAGCAGATAATCCGTTTAAAGTGCAGTAATCTCCATCCGGCGTTTCTCGATCGCCACGACCGACGGTTCCCACGTGCGTCGGGCATCGGCCCGGAACGGCGAAGGATCCTCGAGGATCCCGTTGTCGATGAACATCGCGGAATCCGCTAACGATCGCGCGTAATGGCCGACCTCGCTCGTTCACGGGCGAGACAAAATGGCGAAAAACTGTCGAAAACTCTCAGGGAAAATTCCATCTAGCTTTTCTGAAGGCAGAACGTCGCCGAGATCGTGCCGATTCCGCACGCGCGGAACGAGAAACGCGCGATTTTCGGCCTCGGAGGACGCGAGCGTGAGAACGCGGCAACGCGACATGGCGGAACGCGACCTGATTTTCCGCGGAACTTTCCACCCGGGAGACGAGCGAAAGCACGCGGCGAGAAGAGAACGCCGCCAGATGGAGAAAAGAAGCGGATCATTTTCCTACTCACCTATTGGCACAGTCTAAATATCACAAGAGGACGAAACTTCGGGGGGGGAAAAAACTACGCGTCCACTCCTCAGCGTGCACTACCCAAGCGTCATGGGTCCTTTTTACACAATAGCCCTGCCGCGAAACGCGCTAACGATCGATCAGTTTCTGCGAGAGGACAACGCCGGAACGCACGGAAACGGAGCTCGCCCCGGTCGCAGCGCTCCCAGACGCGGCGCAGAACCCGCCGATTCGCTTTCTGCGCATCGACCAACCGAACCACGGTGGGGAGGAAAGAGAACGATCCAGGAGCGTCGCCGTGTCGCGCGCGACGTGACCGCGTTTCCTCGGGCGCGACTGACCACGACTGCTGTGACGATAACGAAAAATACTGGGACAGTCGTGTTTTCTAGAAAGAGAGCGGAACAAATGCTCTAAATAATAGACGGCAGCAAACTCAAAAAGAGACATATTACAGCTTAAATACGTTACGTTTTTAATTAGATATTTATACCCGTTCCCACCAATGTACGTTTTAAGGACGTATTATGCTGCGTATATTTTCAAAATAATGAAAAGAATTACAAATTACTCTATATCGCATTTAGAAGAAATACGAAAAATTTACCATCCGGATCCAAAGTATTTCAATAAATAGTATATTTTTTTAATCTGTGCTATAATAGAAATCTTAATTTTTTTATATACAAGTACTTTAAGTATATTCGCGAGATGATTTATGTAAAGTTACATTACAATGCAGGGAGATTAGTAAAAAGGATTCAAAAGAAATATTTTGTTTATTTGTTTTTTCTTTAATTTATAACAATAAAAATGATAACAAATAATATAAATAAACAATAAAAACATTTTTTTTAATAAATTTTTATAAACACAACTTTCATATGTATATATTATAATTTATTTAAAGTATAAATATCAATACATTTAAAAGTAGCCAGTAGGTACATTCTTAATACCGAATCAATTTACTGTTCATCTTTTTCTAATTCTTGGAACTAGAAAAAGATGAAGAATAAAATTGAACCAAGATTAAAGTTCATTTATATTAGTGAAAACGACTATTAATCAATAAGCTACATCATTATTGCATTCTAAAAATTTTCTTCATAGAGAAAATATTGAAAAAAAACTTTTAAAATTTTAAGCGGTTATTCCAATTTGTGTTTATATCTTGAATTTTTTATACAAAATCTTGTTTATATTACTATAAATGTTCTTTTCTACCAATGTAGATTATCTTTATCGGATTAATCGTTTACCTTCATCTAGTTTCTAAGAATCAGAAAAAGATAGAGAGAGAGAGAGTAAGTTAAACCAAGATTAAAATTAACCTACACTGGAAACGGATATAAATCAGTTAGAGTTAAATATCAACGTAAATAAAAATCACGGTGAAACGTTTTAATATTTGATCAGAGATTTTTTTCTACTTATATCATGAAGCTCATAAAGATCATTAGACGTTTCAATTCAATAATCGCGTCATTCGATTCAAAATTTTTTACACTCCAGCGAGAATGAATTTAAATTTGCAAATACTTAAGGAGATCTTAAAGACGATTAGTCATATTGTAAATAACACTTTATAACAGACGATTTACATGTCATTGACACATCACTACATACTATTCCATCAATATTTCACTCATGCATGTCACTCACACATACACATAAATTTTCGTACAACAATAACGTTTTAATCAGGCGCTTAACAATAAGTCCAATTTTAAAAATTCCATATTGCTTGTTCGTGCAAACTACTAGTAATAGTGTGGACTACTATTTCGTAAGTACAGATTACACAACTTTTATATAAAACAAATGTTGCCACGATGTGACAGCTCGGAGGATCACACTGAATTAATTGTAAAAAATGAAAAAGAAGATCTCAATTTCGAAATTTTTTATCGTTCTCGGCATAAACTCTACCTCATAGACACATAAATAATACGTATACCTTCATTCTGGAAAAGGATTTTTGAATTAGTAAAAGAGGACAAAATAATTGTTATATAAAAATTATATGATTTAGTCGGTAATACTTACGACTTTAGGATTCCTTTACCCCGGATCTACAATAGAGTTTTAAGCCTGCCATAAGAAATGGGCGAATCACAGTCGATTATTCCCCTCGGATTCGACTGTATTTGGTCAATTTCTTACGGCTTAAGTCTTAAAACACCTATTGTAGATCCGGACTTAAGGGAATCCTAAAGTTGTCTGTTTTATCGATTATTTTTTAAATAAGTATTTTTGTAACTGCCCCTTTATATACAAATTTAAAAATCCTTCTCCACAATTAAAGTATAAGCGATAATGTATAAAGAGTATAAGCAATAATCCAAGCTGGATTGAAATAAGCCTTTATTTCTTGACTGTTGTGTGTTCACGCGGTCTAATATGATCCTTTATTGTTTTTATTTATTCTTAGATTCAAATAATAACGCGCACACAGAAATTTGCTCAAAACTGTCCGTTATATTTATGATTTTTTTAATGTTATGTGGTGCTACTACGATATGCCATCTTATAACGTATTATTTATACATTCTGTTAAAGAAGTATTAATTACGTGATATATATATATATATGCATTTAAATATGCACAATATACCTGCTACATATTACATTATACGTATTACGTATTTCGACTTGGATATTTGTTATGAAATGAAACGCAATGTAAATGCAACATAGATACGTATTTAATATAATATATTTGCAATGTGAATTACTTAATTAGATTTATTCGCATTGGTTCTATTTGGTATTATAATGTTTATAAAGTTATATCGTGTTTGTGAAAAAAAGATTGAATCAAATGTTTAATATGTTTATCCAATGAGTTCTCTATATATACATATGTAGAATATTTTCACATTAACATTAAATTTTCATTAAATATAAAATGATAAATATTCAAGAATATATGAGTATATATGATATATAATACCTGTTATATATAACATATAAATATTGTATATAACATATGTTGTATAATATGATTAATTTATCCACGTATAGCATGTTAAGCGGTATACTTTGTTTTGTTACTATTTAAATATTTATGTTAGAAACTTTATATTGGATGACATTTAGTTTTTACAGACGTTTTAAAAAAAGCGCTGGTCATTATAATGAGCAGAAGGGCGCCATTGGAAAGTCAGACGCGAATGTCACGAGGCCTGTTCTTTATCACTGTAATGTGTAATGGATTACACTAATACTTTCTTGCTCACTTTTGCCAAACTTAAAAAAGTGTGTATTTCTTCAAATATATATGTACATATACATATATATCTCAAATATATTTTATTTTAAGTACGAGTGTTGTACTAAGAGTTGGTTTATAATAGGCCGTAATCTGTTAACTTTTTCCGTAATCTGTATACTGAAAAAAAAATTTACAGACTTTAAATAAATATTTACTCCAATAGTACTAAAAAAATATTTATTTATAGTAAATAAATATTTATTCAAAATAAAACAGTTATGTTTAAATCGAATAAATATATGTTTACATTTAATAAATATTTCGTTAGTACTATTGGAATAAATATTTATTTAAAATCTGCAAATTTTTTTTCTGTGTAAGAATTGACCAATCATAGTCGATTATTCTCCTCTCATTCGACAGTGATTGGTCAATTCTTACAGATTACGGAAAAAGTTAACAGATTATGGCCTATTATAAACCAACTCTAATTTAGCTATACAGAATAGATTTACACAAATGACCATCACAGTAGTCAACAACCTCCGTTTTGTGTCTGTTCCTACTAATGTAGTTTAATTTTAATTTCCATTCAACTCATCTTTTTTAAATCTAATAATTAGAAAAAGACGAAGAGTAAGTTGACCCAAGATAAAAAGTTAATCTACATTGGTAGAAAGGGACATTAGCTGAACTTTGTGCACCGTTCATCTTTTTTCTTTATTCCTCCAACATGGAGGGAAAAAAAAAGAAGAAAGATAAACCGTACGAGAAGTTTCACGAAAAGAAGGAACGCAGGCCTGTGTTAAAAGTAGTGACCTCCGCTACTCGAGTACCTGCGCGCACTTTCGGGTGCTACGCGCCTGGACGCTACGCGTCGCGTTATTGGCGAGAGTGGGGATCGGCGCGACTCGGGTTCGAGCCGAGTGGGGGCCGGTGGTGGGGATAAAGAGCCGAGTTTCCGTTCTAGGGCACGTTCGCGGTGTAGCGCGGCCGGCGCGGGAGAGGCGAAAGGCGGTGCGCGGGAGAAGTGGAAAGCCGGGAAGAGAGAGCCGACGAAGGGAAGAATCGGGGTCCACAACAAAATCGCTTAATCGCTTTGCGCCACCGTCCGCGACGGAGCACGGCCCATCCGTCGCTGCCGCCGCCATCGCAGTGCCCCCTAGTGTGCATGCATGCTCGACGTTGCCTCTCTCTCTCTTTCTCTCTCTCTCTCTCTCTGTATCTCTCGCCCCTTCTTTCTCTTTTCTCCTTTCTCCCCTTTTCTCCTTCTCTCTGACTCGCTGTGCCTCGATCTCCGTCTTTCTCTCCCTCTCCCTTTTCCTCTCCCTTCCTCGCCTTCTCCAGTCTCTCCCGCTGTCTCTGTTTCCCCGTGATTCGCTATGCCACTTCGGACCGCGACGTTTTCACGGGCAATTCATGAGTGACAGCTGCCAGTGGCCAACACGGTGCGTGCGTGTCTCTCACGGCGCGGGCGGTTTGACACGGCCGATACCGGCTGTGCGCGGGTGACAGTTTACGTGCGTGCGTGCGTGCGTGCGTGCACGCGAGAACCGTCACTTTCGAGACGAGAAGGAGGACCGTTCTCGTTTCGCGCCCTCGCGGCGGTGTGTTTATCATCTGGTATACGGCGAAAGTGTGTGTACGTCAACACCCCTGGGGATCTCGGAGCAGCGCGGGGTCGGCGATTACCGCGGAGCCCGGATCCACCGTGTCTGCTGCTGCTACTACAACTGCTGCTGCTGCTGCTGCGATTTGATTTGTGGGTCAGGTCATGGTGAGGTACGTAGCTGTCACGATTGTGAGATCCTCCGTGGAGACGATGTCATCGAGAGACTTTTTTTTCGTGTCTTCTTTAGCTTTAAATTGTTTAATAATTTTGTCTCATCCCTAAATTCTTTGGAGTGGAATATTACTTTAATGAAAATTGAGTCTCGAAAAAGAGTCAATCTTTACGAGTGAGATTTCATTCTTAAAGATTGACTCTTTTTCGAGTGACAGTTCATTCGAAAAGTTTTAAAGAGTATTCCATCCTTGAGCTACGTTCCGAAACGTCTTTTCTGAAGAAAATTTTACTCGATGTAACGTAGTATACGTATAGTATAGTATATTTTCTTCGGAAAGGACGTTTTGGAATGTGTAATCTTAATCCTCGACGACGCGTTTCGGGAACTCGAGTTTCATTTTTTTTCTCGAAATACGTTTATCGGCGCTGCGAAATTCGTTTTTACCATTGAAAGTGACATTCTCGCTCATACCAGCGAACGTCCAGAGGCGTATGTCTTTTTTTTTCGTTTTGTTTTTCGTCGTTTTGATTATCAATGAGGCCACGTGCTTCCCGAACAAGTGCGCCAGTCAATGAGCCAATTGCGAAACGCGAATGGGCGTCAATACGCGCATCGTGCCTTTGTGCGTGAAATTATACCGCTCCAATATCGTTTACGAATATCTGATTATTAGTTTTACGCTTGACAGAACTTCCACTCATTTCGATCTACTGCCACTATAAACGAATTTCCCGATAACCTCAAATTTATTCTTATTCATAAGATCGATTAAAATTTATTCATTGCAACCACTTAGATACGACTTACACAAAAGCCACAGTTTGAAAATCAAATTTCTTTTTCTTTCAAAGAAAATTGCATAAAATTTTATACACTATTTTACAAAAAATCTAAAACAGTCGTGAAAATAATATTCTCCATGATTATCGAGGCAGATCGATTTATTTTACAGGCGCTTTGTTGTATTGAGAAAAAATGTATTAAATTAAAAAAAATATTTATTTGAATAATGCCAACTAAATATTTATTTACAGTAAATATTTATTCAATAAGAAAATATGGTCGAATTAATGGTGTATCAAATAAAGAAATTTTTATATCAATAAATATTTATTTAGTTGGTACTGTCCAAACAAATGACGTATTAAAATCTAGCGTATCTTTTTTAGTATAATGTATTGGTACACGACGTGATTAATACTCGTTTCTACCAATGTGGTTTAATTTCAACTAACTCTTTATCTTTTTCTAGTTCTAAGAAAAAATTAGAAAAAGATAAAAGGTAACTTAAGTCAAAATTAAAGTTAATCTACGTTGGTAGAAACGGGCATAAATCGCGTACGAGACAATAAAAGTAAAGCGCGACGGAGGCGTCGACTTTCCTCGTTTTCCCCTCACAGTCGCGGACGAAGCCGCATTGTTTTGACTCCGACCGTAACAACTGGACGATCCACCGGTGACACAATGCGCTTGACTTTCGGGGCGATCTGTCGGGCTGTCGCACGAGCGTGGTGCACGAGATTATTACCCGTTTCTACCAATGTGTGGATTAACTTTAATCTCGGTTTAATTTACCATTATTCCTTTCCCAGTTCCAAGAATTAGAAAAAGTTGAAGAGTAAATACCGATAATCTATTCTTTTCAGCTGAGCTTGTTTCTTCCGTTCGCATCTTTCTTCCTTTTCTCTTCAACATGGTGAGAAAAAGAGGAAAAATAAAGAGAAAAACAAGAAATTAAGCTGAAATGAGAAATCTCGAGATGTCTGTATTAATTGTGACAGAAAAGTGTGTTTTGGTGTTTGTGATTATAATTACATATGGTAGTAGAATAATTATTATATTTGTTAAGAGTTTAATTTTATAACTATTACCGCTGTAATATCAGTAATAATAATAATTATGTTTATAATTCAACGTATTAAAATCCTTTTGGTACACAAAATTACTCTCTAAAAATAAATCAGTGACTTTACGGTGCAACACTTGGAATTGATGTAATCATCAGCGAATATATACTGTTTTTTAGTAATAAAAAATACATCGATTCACTTTTAGAGAATATAGATATAATTAATGATTAGAAGTTAATATTATAGCAGCATTAGCTATAAAAATGGAGCTTCTAATCGTAATTATCTCATACCAATTATAGTCCCAAATACCAAATATTTTTCTCTCATTATCCATTGGTAAAAAATGACGCGGGTTTTCTCTCGCAATCGGTGCGCGCGCGCGCCTTCTCTGCGCGGCCACGCGGTTTTCAGCCGTTCGAAACTGCCTTGTCACCCGTTACGGTAGGTCACGTGCGCGATGCATCGGCCAATAATCAGCGATTACGAACGCGCGGGATGCATTCGGATGCACCGCGGCCGCGCCGGAACACCGGCACCGCCGAGAGTCTACTCGACCCTCGGTCAAGAATCCCTACTCGAGACGTTCATCCTCGGATGAGTCCAGAGCAATTACGTCAGATTCTGCCGGAAACCGCGAAACCTGAAAAACTTCCGTTTTGTTTTACGTAAATACACATTATCCCGCGCGACAACAATGTAAATCATTGCGACGCGCGTCGATGTAGATTTCGAGGACAGCTGGGTAATAAAAAGGAAGATTCTGCCACCGTTTCTCGAGATTCGAGTCCTGACATTCGTATAACGTGTGTGTTTGTGCAATTAAACGATTCGATTTGCAGACGGAGGATCTGATTAGTGACATTGGTATCGACTATCGAATTCTTTTTCTTTTTACGACAAAATAGTGCGACGTAGCAGCGACGCAGTTATTTTAATTTAATTTAGTTACGTCCGTCTGGAGTTGTGCAAGATATTTCTCCGTTTTACATAATACAAGTAATATATGATATTATAACTTTAATTAAAAGTATATAAATTATAATACGTAATTTGAAATTATTATAAATTCACGGCTCTCGCTATTTCTAGCGTCAATTATATTAGGTGTATGGAGACTACATTTTCTTAGAAAAGGTAAAAAAACCTGAAAATTTTAGGACTTTATTACTGAATATTTCGAAACTACTTTTTGTGATTGTCGAAAGACTGCGTGTTATAATTTCGAAAATTTTCTTACGCAGTAAGTAGGGTAAAAGCAGGGATTATGGAATAGCTTTATTAAATTGACATTGTTCCGATATAAATGCATATAAAGACTTTAAATTTACACAGAAGTCTTGAGGAATATGTTAGCTACAACATCCAATAAATAAAAATCGCCAAAATTTAAGTCCAACGTCAATATTAACAAAAAAGTCAAAAGTGAGAAAATGGGGGGGGTCTAAAAAATGGGATGTAATATGGAATACCGATGAAATTTTGACCATAGTAATAAATAACACAATAAATGAAGTCTAAATTTGTTTATTTATGTAAACTGATCAAGAAAAATAGAAAACTGTTACACATTTTTATTGTACAATAACACAGAAAATATAATAGTATCATTGAACGTTATTACGCATGGACAATAAAGAATACAATTAAATCTTGAATCAAATTAAATTATGACGTACAATAAATATTAGCATCTAAACATTATTCACAAGAAGAATCAAAAAGTTATATTCTCAACCCTCGATGTATTCCACATTACCTGCATGTCGTCATATAACAAAAAGTCTTTCCGTAGCAATAAACAAGTTTGAAATAGCAATTAATCTGCATAATATTGTTCATGTAACATTATTAAAAGCATCTGTGCAATATAAGCATTAAAAAAAACTTACCTTCAGTTTATGAGAACACTTTTTAGATAAAAGCTGCCGGATCTCCTGACGTAACGAAAATGAATAAATGTTAATTGTAGCAAAACGGTTGGTCGGACCGAGTTAATTACTTGTTATGACATGTTTGGTAACAGTTGCAATAACTTTCAGTGATTGCCGCCAGATTGCAATGCTTTGTTTAAAAAATAAGCCACTATTCCATATTAGTAGCCTATGCCATAATCCCTGCTTTTACCCTATTATTAAAATTTAATAAAATTTTTTTAATTTAATAAAATTTAATATTATTAAAAGATCATTTTTCAATTAATCATCATTCATTTTGATGTCATTTTAACGTTATTGCGATTTTGTTGTTCTATTTGGGCTAATATTGCATAAAATCAAATTTGTCGGTTGTTTCCGTAAACATTCGTTCCAATGCGACATTAGACATTGAAATGTTAATTAGAAAGGAATTTCCTGTAATATTATTATATTAAAATAAAGAACAAAATTGAGTTTTGAAAAAATAAATAAACCTAAAGGACAGTTGCTTGAAATACATGTAAACGACATGTAAATGACCGTCTTTAATAACAAAAAATATATGCATGGTCGCCGTAATTAGGTGTAACGATTTTGACAGAAATCTCTTCGTCCTTGTTAATAAACTGACTTCGATGGCAACGTGGCATACCTGTGGGAAACGTCGATTCCGCAGAAATCAATAGGCGTTCCTGGTATTAGCACATTTAATTCTCATCCGTCTTCTACGCGTCTCCTCGTCCGTATTGAAGCGTTGATTCTCAGACGATCGTCGTATTTCGCTGTCAACAATCCGGCACCGTAAGTTGCATCGCGTGTCGATCGCCGTGCGTGACACGACCGACGAAAGACCGCTTCAGAGCGCTCGTTTCATCGTGTACGCGCGCGCGTGCGGTAAACGGGTTTATCTCGGTAATTAAATGACCGTCAAATAGGAGAAAATCGCCGATGATTGATGGTGACCGATCGGCGAAGTTTCGTATAGTTGCTCTACCACGTGCGCACCTTCCCGTTTCCTCCTCCCTTCTCGCCAGCGATACGATTAATAAATTCGCCACGGCCGCTCGGCAAGAGGCTTATTAGAACAGGTACTTCGATCGTCCCCTGCAAATTTGCAACCGTTTTTCTTTTCGCATCCTTTTCCTTTTAACATCTGCCGTGACTATTATTTATAAAACTACTGTCGTCTTTTAAGTACAAACTCGTCAGGCAATTCCGACGTTACGTGATGTTTATTTTTTCGTGCTTAATGAGACTCGCGATGAGCATTAAGACTATAACACACAAAAAGAAACAAATAAATATTTTGGATTTGCTACTGCTATATGTTATTGCCTTACGGTCTTTAATGTGATTAGCCAATTCGCTTATCGTTCATCTCTTATTGCCTTATACGTTTTTCTGTGTGCTGTGTACTAGAAAAAAAATTGATTTAAAAAATATATTAGTTGTGACTAGAAATTAAAAATGCCTATACCGGTCGAAGCTAAATTTATTTATAGTTTTTCAGTACATTAACATCTTGCTAATATAATGCCTGATTGTGCATCAAAATTATTAAGAATTGTTTGTCAATTTTATTTAATTCGTGATATTATTCCAGTAGTTTAATTGCGTTTATAAGTCCGGAAAACTAATTCGGCGCACAGTTTGAAGGACTACAAATATGGTATATATGCAAGTACATATATGTTATATATATATATATATATAATTCACATTGAATTATTTAAGTATTAAAGATCCAGCTTCGACCGATATAGGCATTTTTAATTTCTAATATTGATTGTGTTCTCACATGGTACGGTCTAAAATAAGATTCTTATTGTTTATATTAGTTGTGATTCAAATGAAATATATAATAGCAATCATGAACTGTCAAGCATGTAAATATTTGTTAATTTAAACAAATGATATGCGTAAATTATAGCATTGAACACTAAAATATAGCAGTATTATTTTTACAAATAACCATCGGAAAAGTCATACATCGATATATTTATTGATAGTGTAAATATCGATAGATTATTTATTCACAAGTCAATTTTTAGCAAAAACAGTAAAAAAAATTGTTTCTTTAACGACAAGACGATGCCATTCCTAAAGGGTTAAGGAACATAAAACGATATCATGCAAAAATAATTTATCTTTAATTAATGAAAAAATTATAAGCAATGGGAAAAAAAAAGCAATTGAGAGTATTGGAAAAAAGTCAAGTGTACACGATATATCGAAAAGATGTTTAAAGAGTAAATGTAATGCCGTGTGCTGAAATTGCTAATAGGAAACGCAAGTAATCGAACGCAAAGTATTCTTTCGACTCCTCCGCGAGACGCTGCGCCGCACGATCGCGATATAAGAACTTGAGCTCCGATCCGCGTGAACGCAAGCGTGAACGTTCGTAATAGACTCGATTAAGGATCGTGAGTTTAACGATGCACGATCATTCGTCTCACGACGAACAGTCCGTGCATCCCGCAAGATTTTCTCCGCGCGCATCGAGCAACGGTCCGCCTATACATCGGCGCTCGCACGCCGCTGATGATAAAGAGAAATGCTGCCTAGAAAGCAGGTCTTGGCTGAATCTAGGCCACCCTGATGATGGCGCGTGCACATTCTCCACAATTTTACTGTTCCTTCTCTCAGCCTTGCCTCGCGTTCGTTCCCGCCGCGCATTCGGCGCAACAACACCTTTTCTCTCTTCTCCCCCCTTTCTCTCTCTCTCTCTCTCTCTCTCTCTGTCTCTCTCTTTAGACTTTGATAGTAAATTGTATACGATCATTTATTAAGCTTAAATTTATAATTTGTATTTTGTATCCTGTAACAAGCTGTTCTTCTGTTATTATAAGTCACACTTTAATTCTGCGCAATTTACTAGTATGTTATTTTGTTTCTCAATTCTCATCTTTTTCTATTTTACACATCTTATTTCTATCTTTATTTTTATGACTCTATTTTATGTATTTGATTTTAATACCTCTTGTTCTGTTGCTCAATTTTATATTGTTTTTTTAGCGCCTGAGAGGTCTCAGTTCTAGAGCGTTTAATAAATAACGATTTCTCTCTCTCTCTCTCTCTCTCTCTCTCTCCATCTATCTATCTTGCGCATATTCTAGCTTCAGCTTCTCCCCTCTTGTCCTTCCCTCTTTCTATCCCTCTGCCTTTCTCTTCAGCCTCTCTCCGCGTACGTCTCTTCTCTTCCATCGATCGCCTCCTTCTCTCTTCCTGCCCCTTTTTTTCCCCACCCGACACGATTCAAGGATCGAGTTCCGGAGGACGACCAGATGCGAATCGGCGAAAAAAAGAGAGGGAACGCGAGGATCGCGTTACCGTAATGCTCCGCACGCACGCGCGCGCGCGCGCGCCTCGAGATTTACAAATTGCAAAAGCGAGAACGAGTCTTGCCGCGCGCTGTCTCAATAGCACGCTCGTTCCTAACGTCGTTTGTGAAATGTCGCGATGGCGACGGGTGGGCGTATTATAGAACGATGTTTGACTTTGCTACGCAATATAAGAATCTCTTACATTGCATCGCCGCGAAATAATAGAAAAACTTTTCCGTTTGGTAAGAAGGAAGCGAATGATCACCTCGTTCCATCCGTTTGAACCTCGGGCTCAAATGTAATCACAGTTTATCTTGAAAGAATTGTTTAATTAACGTAAATTTTGCGCGGAAACAGGATGGATTAAAATCCTCTACATTTCAGTAAAGTAATTTCTCTTTATGAGTAAAGGCTGAAAGAATAAAATATAACATAATGGATATGAGATATGATCATCGCGTTATATGTGCAGACGAAAATTCGATATTCTCTTTTTAATTCTTCGTCTTTTCCTCATTACGGTTTTTATTTGTTCGTTTCTCTTCTCCTTCGCTGTCGCCCTCCTTTCTTCTCTACATCTTCTTAGCCTTCGGATCCCTCACGAGAATCTGCGCAGTTTCGTTACTATCCAATTTAAATACGTCCATCGTGCGACCATTTCACCCATGAGCATAATTGAATCAGAGGAAAAATCAATTCAGCGCGCAATTTAAATGACTACATATGTAGGGTTACCAACCGTACTCTTTTCAAGGTTGGAAAACAGCGTACTCTTACTTTTTCTCTTATTGTACTCTTTTTGGGGAAATGAGACAAAATTTTTAAAAATTTAACAAAAGTTATGTTTAGTGTACTAGGCTGTGTTAGTTTTGGACGTTGTAAGTTTTTATTCTCAGATAGTAAAGCCAAATATTCATTTTAAAAAGATATATATTTGTTTATATATGTAATATGTATATGTATATATATATACACGTTTGTTTCATAAAGGTTAGAGATTTGGTTATATTTAGTTATATATATTTATCGAAAAAAGTTATAAGTTTTGAAATATGTTGAATTATATGAATTCAATTTTATTTCCTCAATTGTATTAATGTTAACGTGACAAACTCTGATCACTAAACGGCGAATAAATATATTAATATGTAATTTTGAAGAGACTGAATACAGGTGATATGATTGTGAATAAAAGTTACATTATTTTGTTGAATACCGGCATTTTAAATACAAATTTTTTTTTGTGTACTCTTTTCGACAATCAATGTACTCTTTTCGTGCGACTGTTGGTTGGTAACTCTACATACATATAGTATTTAAATTCACATCGAGTTATTTAAGCACTTAAGATCCAAGGCACTTATTCTCTATTTGTGTGAATCAGAGGTGCTTCACGTTCTAATCTCTTCATCAAAGGGGCGATACATTTACGTCTTTTTACGTTTTCATTCAAAAATCGAGCGTGCCTGCACCGGCGCGGCATCGTCGAGCGAAACGATCGCGACGGCGACGCGCTGCAGCGAGCGTTTTCTCGAGAGCGGGATCTCGCGTGTGTATGACTGACAGTGTGGGGCGATCGAGAGCGACCTAGAAAGGTTTCAAAAGACATTTTCCCGTTCACCCACGTACAAAGCCTCCCTCTCGCCGCGGGAGCGTATAGAGCAGTGCGACATGAAACCTCACGTATGACGATTGAGACGAGGCGCACGTATACACATACGCGTATATGTACACGTACGTACAATAGCGACGAAGAGGACGAAGGCGGTGCGAAACGATGAGGAGAGACAGAAGGAGAACGGCGAAGGAGGATAGGACAAGAGGTCGAGGGAGACAAGGGGGAGGACAGAAAGGAAAGAGAGCGCCAGTATAATATATATGTATTTGGCCGAGTGTGGATGTAAATGTGTGTTGGTGCATACGTGCGCGCGCGCAGGAACAACGGAAAGTATGGAACGTAATACGGAGAAAACGCTGGTAAAAGGAAAGAGGCCCCTCTGCCTGCCTTTCCAATCGAATCGACCGCCCCTCTCGCCTTTGTCATTTTCTCTTTGTCCCCGTTTCGGATCTTCGTGTTCTCTCCCAGCTAAGTCGTCGCTACCGCCTCTCTCTTTTTCGCACGGTCTCTCTTCCTCTACTTCTCAACCTCCCCCCTCTCTCTCTCTCTCTCTCTCTCTGTCTGTCTCTGTCTCTCTCTCCCTCTGCCTCTCCTCTACCCGGCTTCCTGTTCGTCCTTCCCCCCTCGCCTGACCTGCGCCTGACTCATCCAGAAGAACGAAGAAGAATCTTCTCCTCTCTCCCTCTCTGTCTCTTCACTCCTCTCTTCTCCTCATCTCTTCTACCCGGTATATCTCGGATGGGCAAAAGAGGGAAGCACAAAAAGAGCCGTGCCAGAAGGAGAACGACGGAGAGAGAAGGGCACGAAATGCTTCTCTTTCTTCGCTCTACACCCGTGTACCGTTTCTTCTCCCACCCTCCCTCGCCCTCCCTTTTGCTTTGTCTCTTCACCCTCTGACTTCCCCCAATATCACCCAGCTAACCTAACCACCCTAACCTTCTCTCCTTTCTTCCCTTCTTGCATTTCGATCTGCCTTCGCCCGCGCGCCTCTCCTTCTCTTCCTCTTCCTCGTTTTACCTTCCCTCTCTTCTTTCCTCCATCCCCTTTTCCCCTCTCAACTTTGCTGTACTACTCCATCTTCGCCTGTACTCCTTCGTCGACGTCTCTGTCTCTCGCGCCTCTCACCTTCGCCCTCGGCTTTCCTTCTACTCGCTATATCGCTGTCATCCCTCGCTCTTTCGCTCACACCGACAACCCTCCTTCCTGTCTTTCGTGTTCATGTCTCTTTCTCATTCCTTCCACGTTTCACGCATCTCGTTTCGTCCACGTAGGACAAATGGCTCGATGTAGGAGAACGGTAACATGGAGAGAAAGAGAATGAAAACAAGAAAACGCTGCTCTACGGTCGATTTCTCCTGTCCTCAGCACTCGCTTACGTAAAAAGTTGTCTTGGATCAATTAAAGCATCGTTTTTAAAGCTTTCTTCAGCTACGAGAACACGTTTGAATAACAAAGCTGAACAGAGCTCCCTCCTTTGATTAAATACATAAATCAAATATATGTATAATCAAATACGTGGTGTTCTTATCTTCATACAATTCCTTTTGTCTATCAATTGTTAAATTACGCTTGAATATTATATTTTCTATTTAAAACATCAGAAATTTTATTTTAGATTCTAAATAAATGTTTTAATTTAAAAACTATTTTTTTCAAAAATAGATCTTTAGTTTTCTTTGTATAGAGAAATGAAAACGAAATACAGAGATAATTACATCGAATCTATCCTGTTACATTCGGTTTAATTAATATAAATATATAAGTTAGTTTTAAAATATTAATTTAGGTTATTTTTTCAGTTTGTAGAAATCGTAATTTTTCTGTTAATGCGTTTTTTTTTTACACAAATCAATCTAGTCTAAACAAAAATCTTCATGCATACATCTGTCAATCATAATTGAGAGGAAGAAACGAACGAATGGGACACAAGGCATTGTGAAGTATCGTCGGTAAAAGGAGAAAGGAGTTTCCTACATCACTGCGTAAAAAGGAGCGGTGCCGATCGGCCGTCTTATACATGTAATTGCCAAGGATGCTAGATGTGCTAGAGTCGTGAGCTATTGCGCGTTACCATCTCGAAACGATTTCTTCTCACCGCATAAAATTGATAGAAAGGCATCCACATTTGATTAATTAATCCGTAACATGCTAATTCTTTAGTACTAGATTTCTAAAACTTTTATTTTTACAGTGCAATTTACATATAATTTACAAGCCTATAATTCCATATCAAAATATTAAGCATTAAATGTATTTTTATCACATATGATATATTGGTATATATAAACTTTTTAAAGATCTGAAAATTCTCTCATCTAACATTTATTTATTCTTTCTATTTTTCTCATTTTCTAAAAATTCTCCCTTTTAACATTTATTTACTCACTTCTATTTTTTCTCTTTTTTTTCTTTATATTTATATTTGATTTACTTAACTCTCTGACGTAACGTAATCCAAATAACATTTTACAATTAGCCTTCAACCTTACTCGTCATTTTTTTCAGAGCGCAATTAAGTCATATGTACGTATACAAGAAAAACGATTATCGTTGATTACTGAATCGTAAAACTGCCGGCATAATTTTATTGGAGCGAAATATTTAACTTTAGCCCACGGCACTTTCCACCAAGTTATAAACGATCGCATCTCGCATGCTATTCTTAAGATTACGACGTAAATGTCATACTCTCGGAGCTTCACTCGTTCATTCTTCTTTGGCGATACGCTAATAAACTCCAGTTGTTGGAAGAAAAGAGAGAGGTATTGGGTGGAGTACTCAATGAAGTGCACACTTGCAACACGCCGCCTTCGCATTGACGCTTTAAGGACTTAGCATGCAGTCGGAAAAGTTATAATTACTGCTTATCCGCTTAGAAAGTATATTATAAAATCGAAAATATATAAATTTTCATTTTTTGCCTCGAGAAACGCGATCACACGAACATCCTACATTTGTCACACACTATTAATATTATTTAGGCACACTGAAAAAAAAATTCGCTAAATCTCAATATATATTTCTTTAAACTATCAAGTAAACATTCGTTTACAGTAAATAAATATATATGTTCTCAATGAGAAAATGATAGTTACATCAAATTAATGGTTTTTGTATCAAATAAATATATGTTTACATGTAGTAAATATTTACTTAGAACTATTCAAATAAATATTTATTAAAATTTAGTATTTTTTTCGATGCATAATTATAAGTATATCAAAGTTTCGTGAATTTAGTGCTCGCACGACGCTGTTTATTTTATATACTAAATATAAACTCTGCTCTCCTGCGATAGAAAATTCTCTCCGGTAATGTCAGGGTTAAGTATGATACACGTACGAAACACGTCGTCCAACACGGAGAAAAATGCGCGTGTGTCTTCTTTCAGTTGGCTCGTCGTTAATCGCCCTCAGAAATTGCCAGCACGGTCCACTCTGTGCCTGAGTCACCCGTTTTCTATCCTCTTCTCTTTCTCGTGACAGCCTCACTCTTCATCTCTTTTTCCTTTTTTCTCTTTCTCTCTCTCTTTCCCTATCATTCATTATATCCTGCACGTCCCTTCCTCGAAAAAGTAGCTCCTATCTTCTTTTCGACCTTCCTCTCGCTTTCTCTCTCTGTCTCTCCGTCGCTTTCATCCTCTCTCAACGCTATTTCCTTCCATTCTCTCCCCTCGCCACCATTCGGTACCGCCCTTATCTCCGGAGTTCCTCATTGTCTGAAAGGGCCATCTGTCCCCCTCCTGGTTCTTTTTCGCCCTCCGCTTTCATCCCCTTCGCTCCTTCCCATTCGAGCGCTGTGCACACAAAGGAGCTGACTTTTCTCTCCGCTATTTGCCACCCTCTCCTCTATCCTTTCTCCGGCTGCCTTCTTTGTTCCTTCCATTCGAGCGTTGCTTTGAGATTATCAACATCGTCTCCATCTTCGTGCTTTGTCATCATCTTTTGCCGCTACTTTCTCCGCATTCGAAAAATTTCCTTCACCTTTCCTTCCTTCGGAGGAGATCCACAAAGAAGCTGCACTGTTAATTCCTAGAGGCGAAATAGCGAGTTCGATTTCTCCAAGCGAGAGGAGAGCAGGATGAGAATGTTCGATGCCGTAAATTGCGGTGTGCGGAGAAAAAACGGGAAACGTGAGATAGTGTGAAAGAGGACGGGAGGGAGAGATTCTTTCTCGTGCGATCGCAGCTTCCGCGCTTGTTCGACGAATGAGAGAAAAAAAAATGTCAGACCGTGCCGAGTCGAGTCGAGATATCGCTCGCAGCGGTCCACGTGCGACCTTGAGCGAGATCGCATTCACCCTCCGCACTTCGAGGGGTCGCAATCCCCCGTTCGTGATCACGTGGTGCTCGGGGGTGGTTTTCACAGTCCTCGTTTATCCCGCTCTACCGACCGGACGAAAAGAGTGTGGAGCTCGTCGACGAACAAGAAAATGAAGGTCGCGCACATTATCGGGATTTGTCGGGCGATAAGTAAGTATAATGAATCCATGTAAGTCGTAAATTTTATATAAAAGATATGTATACGGATTTAAAAAATTAATGAGATTTACATTTTTTTCTTGTTTCATATTTTTTCTTCTACAATGAAAAGACTTGAATTAATTCAAATCAGTTGATTTTGTGACAAGCACCTCTAGTCCGAGTTATATAAAAATATATTAAAATTGCTGTAAGTGAAAGTAAATTAATAAAGTAAGACTTCTCATCTACATTATGTCATATAAGATGTTGTAAAGATCGATACGAAGATCATGTAATGATGTGAAGAGAACTACCCGGTCTCTTACTGTATTCTATCCGTTCTTTGATTGACCGCGTTTAACTCGCAAGTGACGACATTCAGGACGAGGTCTCGCTCTCGAGAAGAGCTGCAACTTTAATTTGCGACTGTTAGCTTCGAGAAAAATCGTTTTATTCGAAACACAGCATTGACAAGCTCCATCAAAACGAGAGGTGTAAGTGACTACATATAACAAGATATAAACCATATTGCAGAAAAAGGAGAAAAGAGGTCACGTTGCTGCTCGCGACACATATTGATTTAAAAATAAAAATATTTAATTTAATAAAAATATTAAATGTGGAAAGAGACATAATGGAAATTATATTAAATGATTCTTTATGTGAAGTGAACGCATAATTTATAGCGCCAGCAATCAGGAAAGAATTTTAATTAATCCAAGGATATTAAGTCACGTATAACAATATCGAGACTTTTTCGTTTTTAAAAAGAGGCTTTAAAAAATATATGGAGTAAATTCACGCGCGAGAAGGAAAGGTAAAGTTATAAAATATAGAGTTGTGCTTCTTTCGGTTATAATTAAAAACTATTCGATAGTTCTTGCCCGGTGGTATCGTTACTTCCAAGATTAATTGCACATCGTATCACGGTATAGAACAAATATCTAGTTTCCTTTCTCCTTTCTTGCTTCTCTCCACGTGTCACGGATCTCTCTCGCCGTTCTCCTCGCCCGGTGAAATGACGGTTCCGGGTGCGTCCGTGCCCTCCATCCCGCAAAGAACGTCCCCGTCGCGTCGTTTTTTTTTCCTTTCGCCTCTCCTTTCCTTCCCTTCGAAAACGCACGCGCGAGCAGAAACAGCAGTGGCCAAAGAAGAACGAAGCCATATTCGCAACGTGTACGAGAAAATCTATGAAACAGTAATAAGATACGATGTTTTCCATTCTTTCACGATACATTTTTTTCAAAATCTTCGAATTTGGGGACTAAAAATTCATAATTTCTAAATTTTCGATGTCTGAATTATATCAGCGATTCAGTAACATGTTATAAAAAAATTGAAATTTTTAATTAATACATGAAATTATTAATAAAACTTTAAATTCCACGATATAAATAATGTTTTCTCGCTTTTTTAGCCGTTTTAACGTCGACAGAAGAGATGTATCATTTTTTATATTGAGTGCAGTCGAGTCTCGGTTATTTGATTTTGTCAAAGCAAAGAGCCTCTCGAGATAATGGGAAGTAGTACTGTCTTACTATCGTTTGATTTTCTGGAAATATTCTGTAACGAGGACTTGAACCAGTAAGGGCGAAGGGGAACAGGTGAGCGGTCGAGAAAGCAGACGCTCGGAAAGGTGAACGGAAAGAAACGAAGAAACGAAGGGCATTCGGAATGCGGTACTGTTATGCCTTACGGTATACAGACAAGACGGAAATTAGGACCAAACAACATACAGTCTCGTTGTCCATCGTTTGATATGATCATAGAATAGCATAATCTTTTTTCAAACTTTTATTTCGTTCTCGCTTTATCCTCTGAAATTCGTAGAGAATTTGTTTAGAATTTCACATTTCGAATTTAGAGTCAAGCAAAGTGGCAGATGTTGAAAGTCGAGAACTGAAAATTCGACAGCTCCGAATTGAAGATCGAAAGTTAAAAGCTATGGATTCACAGTTGATGGTTAGAAGAATTAGGGTCAAAGGTTAAAGACTTGAAACGTACAGGAGAGTTCAGAGTTAAATATTAAAAGAATTTAAAGACTCGGGAAGTCGAGGACTCAGAGTTAAGGATAAAAAGAGAAATAAATAATTGAAAATTTGTATTTGACAAGCTTGCATGTCAAAACATAAAATCATCAATGATCACGTTATTTATCCAACTCCTGCCACTGACATTCTCGGTGAGACGTTCGAGAGATGAAATGTTAACCGAAAAACGAATCGATCGTTCCATGAAAAAGGAAAACGGTCGCACACAATTACAATCGTGCAGAGGAACGTGGGAAGATCATTGATGCAAACCCGGCAACATGTATGGGAACGCTTTTTATATCGACCGAAAGACATATCGCGCTGCCATAGCCGATTCCTACCATTCCTGTCCTCGATGTGAGTTTTTTTAGGAGAGAAGGGCGTTTTCTACGAAAACACAAGTGTCTCGAATTAAAATCTAATTTCTCCATTATTTCAATTTTTAAACAAAATCCAGACACTTGGATACGCTTGATATTCTCGAAGAAAAATTTTTTTCTTTATAACTAATGTGTGGTGACGATAGAAATAATTTGTTTTCAAGCTAATATAATTATTTGTAATTTAATGTAATATTTTTTGATCTGAAAAAAAGTTCGACTAATATTTTTTAAAACAGCGTTGTGAATTTTCGATACAACATTTTGTGTAAAATTTTGCTAAAAACAGCAAAACTGTGACAATTGAGTTTCTTTCGCATAAATGTTTGCGGAGATGGAAATTTAGATTTACCAATTTCCGTTTTCTTTCAAAGCAAATCGGATTTTAGTGATACTCTAACTAGAATAACAGTCAGCAAGGGTATTTACTTGAATGAATCTCAATCTCGTGCCAAATTTTAACTCAGGTTTTCAAGAAAGGTACAGCCCGAGTTTCTCTCACCAAGACACCAAGATCCGCAATGCAGATATTTTTTTTTCGAGTTTGTGACATTAGTATGTGTTTGCATCGAGTGTTGTATCGCGGAAAATATTGGAGAAGAAAGAATTGAAAGGTATTGAAATATCTCAAAGAACAAACTCATCTTATGCTACGGACGTAAATTGGAACCCGTTGCGCTCCTCTCTCTTTCTTATTTAATGCAATTCTTCTTCTATACCTGCTTCTATCTTTAGTATTTTTTCCCTTTTTTCGTTTTTACCTCTCTCTGACAGAAGTAGACTTTGCGTTTCTCGCTTTTCCATCAAGAGAATCGATCGGAAACCGAGAACCAGAAAATAATTGCGCTCGTGCAAAATAAATTCTTGCTGCCATTTTATCGATCGAAGCTTTTATCAAACTCGCAGGAAAACGTTTCTAAATGTGAAAATATAAATATTCAATTGAATTTTTTTCTTTCTTTCTCTCTTTTCCTCTTAAAATAATTTTGCATAAAAAATTATACGCTAACAGCTAAATAAAGATTGAAACAAAACAAATACACAAATACAAAATTTCATGCTTCGTGTAACAAAGATAATAAATCTGCTACTGTTTAGCGTGCCATAAGAATTTCGTCGGTACAGTAATTTATCTTACAAAGTAGGACATTTTTGCGCAACGAGAAATCTTAGTCAATCTCGTATGTTTGAAAGAAAGAAGTAGCATTCTACTTTGTTTTCTCGGATGGAAATATTTAATAGGAAATCGTAAAGGTTCAAAAGAAATATTCACGACGGAGGCAGATAAGACTATGCTGTATGCGAGCACATACTTTTTGCAATGTCAATTTCGGCGACATATTTTATGCCGCTGAGATCTCGTAGAAAGACACGTACCGAAAGCTGCGCGTTTCTAATCTCAAATATCTCCTCTTGTTCTCAAAAGCGAAGTACTTTGGGGAAAAAGTCGACTGGCCCTATGGGCGCAACCTTTTTCTCTTTCCTCTATCTTTCCTCATTTCTTCCTTTCTTTTTTTTTTGGAATTTTTACCAGACTTATCTTCGGGGTAAAGATGCCTGAGTCGAATTCTATTTACATTCAACTCGGGAGATGATCCTACGAAAGTACTCTCGGGCGACAGTAGTCTATCCGGTCCCCCGCGGCCGAATCAAATTGACATTTATACATCGCCGAGAAATTCCAGGTTATCATAACAGCGAGGTCCGAGGGACGGTAGAGTATAGTATAATACTTTATACAGAATCCGCTGGTCGTCATGCAGATTTTATTAGTTCTCTTTATCATCCGCATCTCGACGAAGCTACGAAGGAAATCTAGGGAGAGGAGAGGGACGAAGAGAGAACTGCGAAAGAAGACAACGGAGGAAAGTCTCTTGGAAGATTCCAGTCTCCCCTCCCCCCCTCCTTGGAAACGTGAAATAGCACTGAGATGGAGAAAACGGTGAGGTAAAGGGGAGAGAGGAGAGCGATCGTTTCCGCTTGCGTTTTCCCGGAGAAAGAGCCGGTTGGTCGTCTCGAGAACGGTGGCCGCGAAAGGGAAAAATCCGGGAAGAAGCGAGGAGGCGACGCGTCGATAACGTTGGAAAAACGTAAAAGGCGCTCTACGGAGAAAGAACTGGCGGATCGAGGCGAGACGAGGAGAAGGAGGAGAGAAAAAAAGGCAGCTGGGTTAGTTGGGGAGGGAACGGAACGGAAAGATAGATAGATGGATATAGCGGGGGGGGAAGAAAAAGCCAGAGGAGAAGAGAGACGGCGGGAGGGATAGAGCCAGGACAGAGATATAGGAAAGAACGAGGGAAAAGGGGAGGTCTTCTCCCTATCGTTAGGGCGAGAAGAAAGAAGGAGGAGAGGGAGAGAGAGAGAGAGAGAGAGAGAGAAACAGACAGAAAGAGAAAGAAGGGTAGCATATAACCGTGGAAGCGAAGGGGCCACGAGAAAATAGCGTCTTAGGCGCGAGGGGAAGAGGGAATGAGTAAATGGAGCCAACGCGCGCAGCGAAAGAGGGAAAAGACTAGGAGAGGGGTGGAAGGAGGTGAGCGGAGGGTCGTGGAAGAAGCGACGAAACGACCGAGAGACAAGAAAAAGGAGGGCGAAGGACGGTGAGGGAGACGGAACGACGACGGTCGTGAAATGGATGAGAAGGGCGAAGAAACGGAGAGAGAAAAAGAGAAAGAGAAAGAGAGAGAAGGGGGGGAGAGAGGGTAGGAATTGAGATGGGAGAGCAGAGAGAAGAATGAGGGTGGTAGAGAAGCAAACGCGATGAAGGAGGGGGGAGGGGAAGGGGGAAGAGTAAAACACGAAGAGCGAGTTCGTCTACTCTGCGAATGGCAGAGGGATAGACGGGGAAAAAGAAAAAGGACATAGCGTGGTAGGGAGGCGAGGTGAAATTGGACACAAAAAGCTCGAAGAAAAATTGAGATGAATCGTGGGAGGGAAGATGGAAGGGAAGATGGAAGGGCGGTTCTCTCTCCTCTCCCGCGCTAGAGGGGGAAAAACCCGTACTTCTTCCAGGCTGCGAAAGAAAATGCGAGCGTAAGGGATGAGAAACCGGTCGCTAACGCTTCGCTAACGCTTCGTTTTTCGATTTCTCTTCCCGATTTTCTCACGATGCTGCTGCTATCTTTTTTCTTCTAATTTTAGAAACAGACTGCTTTTTCTACTTACAATAGAAATGTATATGCTCGCAACATTTTTTTCTCATATTTTTCCACATATTTAAGATAGAATAAATAGGATTTTTTAGACGCTATTCCATTTAAGAGAAAAGATTTTTCACAAGAATTATATTTTAGTACAGATTAAATTTTTTTTAACTTGGTTTCTTGTGGAAAAAAAACCTTTTCTTTTAAATGGAATAGCGTCTGAAAAATCCTGTTTATTTTATCGAGTAATATTATGATAACTCAACTGAAATGATATTTGATTAAAATGTGTAAAATTGTTCTATTTTTATATAATCAAAAAAGTAAAATAACTATTGTTTTTCATATTTTATATTATTAAAATTTTTTTATTAAATTGTTACATACTTTAAAATTCTTCAAACAAAAGCTAAAATTCCATCTATATTAAAATTCTCAAAAAAATTAACTTCATAAATGTCTTATAATATTATTCCACCTTAGTGGATCGTATAATGAAATTACTCTTACAGAGACGCTCATTTTATACAGCTGAATTCTCTTCTCATTTTTGCTCTCTCTCTCTCTTTTTCTTTTTTTTTTCTCTTAAACCATTGCACGATTTTAGTTTAAAAGCTCTATTTTAATACATCCGCGCGTTATTATCATTTGTTCCAGTATTACAATTACATAGTCAGGATTTGCGTTTTCTGTTTGCGAAAAATATAATCTGAGAGATTGAATTCTCCTCTTTTCGCAACACGCGCTCCTTGATCTCTGCCCAGACTCTCGGTTTACCGTCTCTCAGGAAAGCGGCGGCTTTCTAACGCTCCCGAAAGATTAGCGTGCGAGCTAACCGGGCCTTCTTCCCCCCCTCCCTTCTCCCTCACGTGAACGTATTTTTTTTATTATCTTCCTCCGTCGTTTCAAGTCCGATGTCGTCGTCAAGGAGAGATGCACCGTTTTCCTTTCACCCTCTCGCGGCTTTCGTTACACACGCAGAATCGACGTGCTCGCGTCTCTCGTGATCGCGTCCTGCCGTAAATTCGCTATCTCTCCCGACGTTTTTCGAACGCGCCGTTCTCGTCCACGGCTCTTCGTCACCACTAGCGGCTTCCTCGCGTTCCTTCTCTCGCGGGTTTCAGTGAAAGTGACAGGAAAATCGCTCGAGACGGTCGCCGCCGAGGCCGTAGCTCCCTGGAGAAACCGAACGAAGAGTGTTTCAGATCCTAATGCGCATCGCATCGAGACCGGAGGTATAGTGCATCAAGAAAGCGTATCGATGGATGTGATCGATCACGCTGTTCGTCACCTCGAATTTCCACCGAATACTCAATATATCGAATTAATATCTTAATTTAAAAATAATTCTTTACTGCGAATATACGCGATTTTGTTTCAAGATTTATTATATTTTTTAAATGTATTTATTTATATTGCACATCTTTTAATATAAATAATTTATTTACAAAATGTAACACATGACAGAGAAAGAATATGAAAATATTTATTATTTTTTATTTAACACTTAATACTCCATACACTTTTAATCTTTATTCTTTTCATTTCTTGTCTCTTTTTTTGAAGACAATCTCTCTAATATAAGTTCTGCATTTATTATTATGGATGAAAAGATCCTACAATTACAAATTCAACTTCTTCCCACATTGGAAAGACTAATAGGCAAATAATTAATATAAAATGCACATTAATAAATATATAATAAAAATAATTATTTATGCTGTGTTTATTTGACATAAAATATACTGGAGTATCGTAAACTTTACTACTGTACCGAGTTCATCTCGTCGACTATCCCGTCTCACTCCGTTTCTTCACGTCGCGTCGCATCCGGTTTTCTCCCGGTTCTCTCTCTCCGCGGCCGCTTTAATTACGTGTCTTCCTTCTTTCACTCAATTATCCTCCTCAAATCAACGCGGTTGGCCGTGTCGCAGAGGCTTAAACAATGTTCCTCAAAACTAGGTGAGCCACTTTTACGCTGTATCGCGATCGGATCGCGCTCAATCTTTCCGGCTATTCGCCCGCGCCAAATTATTCCGTCACGAGTAACGCGAATGGAGTGTAGAATGAATAATTACGAAACATGGGAAGGCGAGTCATTTTTCTTGTAACGCGATTGAAATATCGCGAATCTTCTCCACGTTGTTTCATCCGTGCAGATTATTTCGTCGCGGATAAAACTGCGGAATACAGAATAACGAGATAGATGAATAATAGCGAAATATAGAGGAACCACTTTTACGCGACACGATGAAAACGCAATGGATCTTTACGATCTATTCACCTCTGCGAATTACTCTGTCGCGCGACGAATAAAGAGACGGAATACAAAGAGAAGGTCGTAAAGCTTCCTGGCAAATGGCAGAATTATCATTATTGCTTTCGATTGAAAATTGATAAAAGTGAAATCTTTGAAATATCCATGTATGCGTAATTAAAAGGAACTTTTATAAAATATTTCTACTTTGCGATATTTAAACTTACAGGTAAAATAAATGTAAAAGGCTGCCCTGCTATAATAAAAACGTTTCCTTCGATTCTCGACTATATTCATTTTGGTTTTATAAAAAAAATGAAAATTACGCAATTATTGAATGATACACACTGTTAAATTTATGTCAAATTGTACTCAATTTGAGTTATTTTTAATCATTTCTATAGGCCGTCACTGCTCCTACTCAATATAACCTCGATAATTTGAATTAAAATAATAGAGTTGAACAATTTAACTAAAAAAAAATGTATTAAATTTGACTAAAATTTAATTAATTATTTAGTACATTGCACATATATTAGGTGTTCACTGATCACAGAAAGAGATTAATTTACATTTTGACACATAGAAGTTAAAAATAGTAAAATGTTATTTAACGGATTAGATTACCATTGCTCCTTTCATGTCATGTTCTAATAGTTCAGCCGGAAGGTGCTGCTGGAAGATGCAAGAAGTGCGACATTAGGTGCATCCAGAAACTCGACCGCTCACTGAGCGCTCAGTGAGCTCTTGCATCTGATTGGCATATTCCATTAGATCTAAAAATATAGACCAAACAGGTACAAGAGCTCACTGAGCGCTCAGTGAGCGGTCGTGCTTCTGGATACACCTATTACGTGACAACCGAATATGTTAAACGTCCCCATCTATCACTCTTAAAAATATTATCCTTTTATCAACTGTCCACGGCATATCGATAAAAGTTAATATCGGAAACAGTGAGAATTCCGTTATTATCGGCTTAACAATACATATTGTCAAATTTCCTTGCTGCCAGTTTTTAAACTTGCAGAGGTAAATCGCGCAATTGCGACTTGATGGATTAGATAAATTGGGAGAGGGACAAAAAGGAGGCCGAGAAATTAACGCGAGACAATCGATTATCGTCGTTCTTGCCCGTTATCAGAAATTATCAGCGCGTCTTCGCGGTCGGCACGCCAGGTAACCCAATTTCGAGATATCAATGTGCACACGTACCTGTTACGCGACTCGCGTGTCTATGTGTGTGCCGTGCGACACGCACGCATAGACTCGCTGTATGGACATAAGGCAATTCGTGACGTTTCGATTTCGCGAATAGATTTCAAACGAATCCAAGTTTCTCCGAGCGTTGAAGAATGTTGCAAAATTGATTATTGCGTTCTTTAAAACGAGAAATGCAAAAAGTATCTGATGATTGCCGAAAATTTGAATACAATTTAAGTTCTTCGAAAAAGAATTTAAGCATTATCTCATATTTCTGATTCAATTAATTAATTTCTTTCTTGGAATCGAGAAAAACTGAACTGAAAACCGACAGGGTATTAATTTAACCAGGATTAATTGAGTTACGTTAGATAACAAGCCTTATATACGAACTTTGAGAATTCCATTAGTCCTACAATAGCAAACATTTGAAGTAGTTAAGTCGAGAGAAAATTTTAGTGATCCGATTGAAATTAAACGATCGAGCGCGCCCCGAAACGTTTCTATTAGACTTTTCGAGAGTTTGACAGCAATGCACGATCGATGTTCGCCGTTGTGATTTCTCGCAGTAATCGATCACACAGGTGAAACAGCACGCCACGCGTACGTACTCCGCGAGTATAGATAGAGGTCGGCGAAGTAAGTGCGTCAGGTGCTCTCACGTACATTCACAATCGTGCGTTACCTGCAAGCGTTCGCAGGTGCGTCCACATCGAGGGCTTTCGAAGGATAGCCGGAGAAACAGCAGATGGTACGAGTGTGCCGACCAATGAGATATAAAAGGGATGACGAGGGGCGAAGAGAGATCAGAAAAGAACGGAGTTTGGAAGACGAAGGGTTAGGACGGGAAAAAGAAGTAGGACATTTGTTTACGCTCTACTTGAATAATAAAATATAAAAAAATATTAGAGAGTTAACATTTACGTTGACAGTATAACGTTAAGTGAGCTACGAGCTGAGAGAACTGAGAGATGAGAATCGTCGAATAAGCGATGAGAGTTAGAATCTTCATAGTTGCCACAAAACTAGAAATGAGAGAAATTGAAAATGATCAGGAAAATTAGAAAACGGTCAGAGAATTTTGCAAAATTTTCTGGGTAATTAAAATTCTTGGCTTTAATAGTTTTTAATAACCTGCACTGCTAGAAATGTAATCACGAGCTTCCTTTACATGTAAATGAAGCTCGTGGTTACGAAATTAAAAGTAATGAATGATTTAATTGAAAATTAAGTTACAGTAGTTATTTAAATGTAATGAATGTGTACATTAAATTTCATAAATTTTCATGAAAAATACATTAAATTTCATGTACATGTACACAAATTTAATGTAATGTCATGAAATTAAGTTCAAATTGTGTAAATTAAAAGTATATTAAATTTCATGAAATTTTTAACAGTGTACGTAGTTTTAGAATACTATCACTTTAACAATTAAATGTATAGAGGAAGGTTACCGATACTGACATAGATCTCCTAAAGGGACATCCCCTTATTTCTTAGAAACTAACCTTTACACCTTATTAATACTAATAAAAACATCATCTGTTTAGCTAATTAAAGAAGTACAAACTCATAATTCATATATTTGTGGCTTATTTCTATACCAAATCAGCTAAAAACAAATTCTATGAATCCGAGAAGAAAATTCTTACAGTTCTTTTGCAAATTGCGTAATTAAAATAATAGTGACTGTATTATTGATAATATTATGTCATTTTTAATGTTTATAGTTTCATAAATTAGTTTTCTTTACCTACAGAACAAGATATATCTTTATTTATAGACTAGGAATGTTGCCTACATTACTGCCTACTATGTCAGTTTTGGATTTTGTCAGACGCTCATTTTTGCATAACTTACGAAAAACTTAATTATTGCAAAATTGCAAACAGTATTATAAAAACTGCTTATACTATCTGATAGAAGACACTTTTTAGTTTGTATTTATATTTTTGAAGTAGTATTTTTAACTTTTGTTTAAAAAATATTGTCTAAAAACAAAGTGGTATGTCGGTATCGATGACTTTCCTCTAAGCAGTATCAACAACATTAATAATCTTTAATATTGCTATATTAAATTTCTTTCTCAACAAAATATTTAACGAGTTCTAAATCAAGACGAAAGTGTACAAAAAATTTCAAAATATTTTTAAAAATTAAAAAAAATTATGAAATTTTGTTGAAAAATCAGGGAAGAGTATGAAATTTTAGGATGAGATATTTGTGGTAACTCTGATTTTGGAAGCTAACAGCTGAGAGATTTAAAAATTGAGAATTGACGATTAAGAATTAAGAATCGAGACATCCTAAGTGTACTTGAAACGATCGCGTTCAAATAGTCAGTTTGGAGGAACAGATTTTCGTAATTTGCAAGACTCGTAAGTAGCGGCATCAGTAAGACACCTCGAGTCACAGGTGGTGAGGATAATAGGAGCGAGGTGTCGCGAAGATTTTCTAGGCGTTCTTTGAGCGTGCGAGCGAGTAAGCGAGCGGATGAAAGGCAGCGACGAGCGTTGAAACGAGCGCAAGTAGCAGGAGAAGGAGAGAGGCAGGAGAATGAGGGGAGAGAGAGAGAGAAGGCGGGAGAAGGCGCGAGCTTAAAGTTTCCCCGTTATCGGCGCACGTCTAAGCAACTGATAAAAGCCCGTGTTCCTACGGACAGATAACAGGCGGAATGGCCCGGTATAAAGAGTCATAGATAGAGGCAGATAAAGCACGGTCCACGGAACAGGTGAATGTCGCGACGTGGGCAGACCAACGCCCGAACCTCATCGTATTCGCGGTGCCAATCCGCCTGGCGATTCGCGCGTCTTTTCCTCGCTCTCGATCGCTAACGACCAAGAATCGATCGATCGATCGTTATCATCGGGCCTCGGTCGCTGTATCGCTGTAGTAAATACGCGAAAGTGCATTTCTAGTTTTCTTGTGTTCCCGCGACTCGCGCCGCGCCGCACCGCGCCGCAACTTCCGGAAATAACGTCCTTTCCGTTGCGATTCGCGCAGCCCTTTTTCTTCCTGCTCCTTCCCCTTCCTTCTCTTCGTCGCTTCCTTCATCCCCCGCGCGTTGTCTCTCTCCCTCTCCCCACGCGCCGATCTTCCTCTTTCTCTGCCACGTACATCACTTTTTCTCTCTATCCCTCTCCGCTCGTCTTTTATTCCTCTCGCCTCCTTATTTCCGCCACCCGCGATTCGTCGCCCCCGTGGCGTGTAGAAAACCCCTGTACCTATCTACTTACCCCGTCTCTCTCTCTCTCTCTTTCTCTCTCTCTCTCTCTCGTTTGCTTTTTCTTTCTCTCGTCTTTCTCTCTCTCTCTCTCTCTCTCTCTCTCTCTCTCTCTCTCTCTCTCGCTCTCTCGTGGATACCGTCCTCCGTCCGGTACATAAAACCTCTTGGAGATATCTTCTCTCCCGGCGGCCGTGGCGGAAAAAGAAACCCAATATTTCATGGAGACAGATCGTTATTGGGGCGTGCACTACAGGTACTGTCCCGCTCTTCGCGGATCGATCTCGTGGCAGGGGAAACGGTACAACGGGGATGACTATTGCGGCTTGGGAAAAAGCAGGGAAGGGGGAGGGATTCTCGTCGTCTCTTAGGGTCGTCGTCGTCGATGACTTTTCGATGAATCCGTCGACACGAAAGGAAAGCCACTCGGGAAAAGAAAAAAAAAACCACTCGATCGATCTTTTCCGTTTTTCTGTTGCAGCGGCGGCATGGCCGGGCAGCACTACTGCCTGCGTTGGAACAACTACCAATCGAATATGACGTCGGTGATGCACCAGCTCCTGCAGACTGAGGCCTTCGTCGACGTCACCCTGGCGTGCAATGAGGCCTCGTTAAAGGCGCACAAGGTAGGCCGGTATACGCGACATGTATGGAGGGGAGAGAGAGAGGGAGAGAGAGAGAGAGATCGATGACGCGACCGCGATCAACGACACTCGCGGAATCGAACGTCAAACCTCGATCCAAGAAGACGAGAAGTTACGTCTATGATATACAATATTACTCCCGATTCGTCTTAAGTGATGAAAATTCGGCAAAACGTATTAAATTGTAGAAAAATAGAAAATTGTATAAATGTAAAATAGCGAATTTAGAATGGATGTTGAAAATATCGATAAATTTCCAAAATCGATTTGAAGTGACGCCTATGTTTGTCATACTTGGCTCTGTCATGATTATTCAAAGTCATCACGCAAAACGGGACACATAGCGGATAATCACGCCCGCAGCTTGATCCGGCATCGATCTATACAATTACATGAAACATTTTAATACTACTAAAATGTTCGTATTTATGTGTAGCAACATTTAAGTGACATATATATATGTATATATATATATATATACGAAAAGAGAGAGCGATTTTACTAAAATTTAGGTGGATAATGCTGCAAACAGTTTTAACATTCTAGCACAGTCAGTTTGAGAGCGTCCTACATAATTATTTTTATAATACAACAAGATTATTCTCATATGTATCTAAATATACAGGGTGTTTGGAAAGTAATGAAAAATCTTTCGCATAGGGGCAGAATGGAGTAAACTGAGTCGAAAAGTCCTTTAGTATTTTGCAATTTTCTCAATAGTTAACAAGATATTAATTACTAAAAATTGTCGAAAATTGATCTTCAATAATTTTTTATTCAAATACTATCAACTTTACAGAAAAACTGTAAGAGACAAAAATTGTTTATTTTCTTCTCATAAAGCTTTAGGAATTTTTTCAGAATTTTTTATCAACTTTTTAGTACTGCATTTTCTAATTTTTACCAACATGAGAGAATACGATATTAAAAAATTCTCCGAACCTTATGAGAAGAAAATAAACAATTTTTGTCTCTTACAGTTTTTCTGTAAAGTTGATAGTATTTGAATAAAAAATTATTGAAGATCAATTTTCGACAATTTTTAGTAATTAATATCTTGTTAACTATTGCGAAAATTGTAAAATGATAGAGGACTTTTCTTCTCAGTTTAGTCCATTCTGCCCCTATGCGAAAGATTTTTCATTACTTTCCAAACACCCTGTATATATACTTATACATATATACTTTGCTTTATAGATAAACGCTTTCTGATTCTTGATATCTCAGCAGCTAATTGAGGTGTCGATATTTAACTTCGAAACAACGGAGAAAACCTGATAGAACTACTTGGTAATTTCGACACGTTTGAGAAGTAAAATGAAAACAATCGCAATGCACGAGCGCTTCTTTACCCGGTAGATTCGCGTGTCGAGATTTAATCAGAAGCAGCGATTTAATCGCGAGCGTCGACGTGTCTACATTTACTTACAAACGATCTTGTTCTTTTCCATATGTTCAGGTGGTGTTGTCGGCTTGCAGCTCCTATTTCCAGAAGCTCCTGCTGTCGAATCCTTGCAAACACCCGACGATCATCATGCCCCAGGACGTCTGCTTCAACGACCTCAAGTTCATCATCGAGTTCGTCTACCGCGGCGAGATCGACGTTTCGCAAGCGGAGCTTCAGGTGAGCGCGCGAAGAATAAGGTCGATCTTTCGCCGCGTTCGTCGGGTCGCGCGACGTCGCAAACGACGATTTCTCCCTCAACGCAGTCGGGCTCGATGTACGAATTCGACTTGAACTTTTAGCAACAATGTTCCTCGAGGGTATCAAGGAGCGTCCCAATGACGCGAGGCGTCATAAAATAACCAATCAATTTCTCTCCTCCACTTCCAAGTCATACAACGATTCGTGGTTGGTTTTTTCATTTTAGAATAACGCTACTTCATCGATTAGCACGATGGTATTACATTCTCGACGTTGTCATACGGCAATTTTTAGGAATATGAAGTGTCCGTTTAAGAATATATAATACAGCGACATTTAAGGCTACTATCCATAATGTGCTTTCTGTTTTTCATTCTTTACTACCTCTTATTTTTTGTTTTTTTGTTTCTTATTATGCCCCTTATTTCTTTGTTTTTGTCATCTGAGATAAAACTTGATAAACTTATTCGAAAGAGACAAGAAACACGTTTATCGATAAAATAGTCGCAAAGAGAGAAAAAGACAAAAGGCAGAAAGTAAGAAACAAAAGGGCACACTGTAGATTAGCAGGAGTGCCACAAATTCCATAACTTTTCCCTGGTTTTCAAACAAAATTTCATGAACAATATTATTTTTTTCGCAATAAATTTAATTACAGTTTTTCTGCATATTAACATCTTTATAATATGATGCCTGATTGAGCACCAAAATTATTAAAATTACTTGTCAATTTAATTCACGAGTTTACTACAGTAGTTTAATTGCATTTATATAGTCCGGAAAAGAATTCAGCGCGCAGTTTTCGAAATACTGCAAATATGGTATATATGCGATTGCATATATAGTATATTTAGTAAATCAAGATTGAATTATTTAAGCATTAAAGATCCAGCTTCGACCGTTATAGGCATTTTAATATTGAAAATTTCATGATTTTTCCCGATTTTCAATAATATTTTAAAATTTTTTGGTAGTTTCGTTCTGATTTGGAAACCGTCAAATATTTGAGAGAGCAATTTAACATAGCAATGTAAATTACTATTAATGTTGCTGACGCTACTTGATAATTGTCAAGTTGGTACACTGAAAAAAAGATTGGCTGCTGCAGCAAATTAGATGGTAAAATATGGCATTTTTAATTGGCTGCAGCAGCCAATTTTTGGTTGCATTAGCCTGTCAGTATAGAATTTCGATAGATTAACACAACCAAAAATTGACTGCTGCAACCAATTAAAAATGCTATGCCATATTTTACCATCTAATTTGCTACAGCAGCCAATCTTTTTTTTCAGTGTAAGTATTCCAAAACTGCGTAGGTGTATTGTACGCATATTAAATTTGTTTAAGATCAAGAATTTCAATTTTCCAGAAAATTTTGCAAAATTCCCTGACTTTTTCCTAACTTCCCTGATATTTTCCTTATTTCTCTGATTTCCAGTTTTGTGGCAACCCTGATTAGCCTTTAGGAAAGCATTTGTAACGACGATCGACACCGATGCGTTGCGATATCCACTCTCAAATCGAGTATTGCAATGTTGGTCACAGTTCGTAATCATCAAAATACCGGTCGTGACTTTCTCAAAATACTTAGTCGTTTCTTCAAAGCCTCCGTGTGTGTATCGAAATGTCTCTGGATTTCGTACGCGTCATGGTATTAAATAACAAGCGGGATCGCTCTGTTTTATCTTATCGCGCTTACGCGTTATTACGACGCACTACGAATCATACAGTTATGCGTCTCGCACCGCGAGATCTTTCGCCAAACTGATAGCGATTTCACGCAGACGGATGCGGGCCTTATCCGATTTCAAGAGCTCGACAAAGAAACGCTTCCCACGGAATCTGATAACATACATTATCTTACGAATCGATCTCTTCAATTTACAAATATTTTTTTCCTTTAATGCCGCATTTTTTCCCCGCGTGACTTCTCCATGAAATTCGCGGAGATCAAACTCGCTCGGGTGCATCGGCATGCTAGAAACGGCGAGAAAGTACACCGGCTTTTTCTTTTTTTTTCTTTCGATGGCTAAGTGCCTTCAATCCTAGTTTAAATTTTTAAGCGCATCTCTGGAATTTCTACAGCGGTAAGAGAGCTGCCGAAGATACTTTCTTATCAGAAACCATCTAGTTACAATGTAGCCGAGAATGTAGCAATATCTAGCAAAGATCTGTCGAATACATATTTTTAAGCAAATCTCAATTAGACAAATGACAACTGAGAATTTCTTAAGTCCGATTTTTCTTATTATCTGATTAACTTGTGTTTAGGCTTAACCTGATGTTTTATCCAATGAGCTTCATCTATGATGATGTCATGGATGAAGTCCATTGGATCAAACATCAGATTAAGCTTAACCACAAATTAATCAGATAATGAAAAATCAGGCTTCAATGTATTATATTAGTATGATCCTTCGAAGATAAAAGAAACTCACATATCATTATATGTTCAGATTCAGGACGTAAAATGACATCTATAAGACGTCTAAAAAATCTTAAAGTCATTTTTGCAAGAACTGTCTGAAAGACGTCTTATAAATCATTTTATGTTCTGATTTTGGATTTGTCCATTTCTATTTAGATTAACTTTAAACTCGGTTAACTTTTTATTTTGTATCTTTTTCTATTACAGAGTTCTAAGAATTATGCTCATTTCTACCAATGTAATTCAATTTCAATTTTGATTCAATTACACGGAAAGATTAGTTTCAATGACTAAAATGTAAAAATTTAGCTGGATACAGATCCGAAAATAATTTCGTTTCATTATTAACTATAATTAACTATAAAAATAATTATGTAGAATACTCAAACTAGTTTTGTCTGTCATTAATGCTTAAACGTCCTACATAATTATTTGGATAGTCCAAAGAATTATATTTTTAGATCTGCATTTAATTAAATGTTTAGATCCTTTACAAAACTGTGTTCTTTCTCTGTAATTACTCTTTATTTTTTTTTCTAGTTCTGACAATTAAAAAAAAGAGCAAGTTAAAACGAGATTAAAATTAATCTATATTGGTAAAAATGGAGCATTAAAAAAAGATATAAAAAGTAAGGAAAACCAAGATTAAAGTTAATCTACGTTAGTATAAATGACTGTTTGTGTATTTGTTTGTGTGTATACGTATATCCGAATATAAGTATAGATATACCGCATATATAGATATCGGATATACAGACATGAATTTTACCGACGTGCAGTACCTTTATCGATCAAACAGATTTAGAAATTTCACGGTTTACTACTGCGTCGTATCGTTACCGACCGCCGGAATATTTGGCCGTTCTCTCATCTGGAAGTTACCTCCCTCCGTGTTTTGCTTCCTTTTCGGTCAAACTTCCGAGATTTACTCGCGAATTCGAATCAAAAGCGGCCGACAATCTCCTCGACGACAAACGAACGCTACCTTATCGGCACCCATCTCGCCGTGGCTAGAATTACCAACCGTACTCATTTAAGAAGTACATGTACTATACTCTTTTTCGAAAAGTCGTAAAACTTCTTGGTCATTAATTAAAATTTTCTATTTATAAAATTATAATTATTATTAATTTTTATTAATAAATATTGTCGACACAAATTATGTTCTAGAAATTTTATTGCATTAAGTACCAACATTTAACGCATAAAAAAAATTATATTTTCTGCTACCACCCCCACCGGATTTTTTTTTTAAAAGACGTAACGCATAATATGTACTCTTCTCTTGCAGTGATTCACAGCGATTTCGATTGGATGCACTCAATGCACATTAAAATCGCCGTACACAAAATAATGTAAAGATATGTTTATAAATAAACATGAAAATCGATTAAATCGTGAAATACTCAATACATTTTATTCTACTTTAGGTAAAATATGTATAATTCGAAATATCCGCATTTCAATTTTATACTCAAATCAGTGTACAACGGCTTTAATGCGCACTAGTGCTTCCAATCGAATTCGCCATCAGGGTACCTATCGTGGAACAAAGTCGGAATGGATTCCGATCGGAATTATTCAATTATTCCCTAGATTTCTATTGTGTTTTCTGGGGAAAACGGAATCCATTCCGACTTTGTTCCATGATTGGTACCCAGATGTGGTAACCGTAGCCATGGCAGATTCGCGTCGGTAAAGAGACGTCTTTTATCCAGTGCTTCGATTCGTTGGCACTGCCGGGCGGCGCCGTGCGCATCCCGTGCGCGTTCGAAATACCCGCTCCTACACGGCCGGCTTGCCGGCACGCGCGGGTCGCTTTTTCGCGGAGTCTCGCCGGTCTCGCCGATATCGCGCACGCCGTCCGGTTTTATCGTTGCGACGGCGACGTGCGCGCCTGAAAAACTTTTCCCGTACCGCGTATGTGTTTGTTGTGTATGCGTGTGTGTTTGTGTGTGTGTGTCTGTGTGTGTGTATGTGTGTGTTTCCACGTGCCTGTGAGTAGTCTCTTTGTGCGGCTGAGTGGGCTGAGTGCTCCAGATTTTCTGCGCAAGAGGAATCCAGGTATATATCGCGGATAAGATAAGAAGCGCGCGGATTACCGGCCTAAGGATGTCTCGCCAGTGATAAGAGGTACGGCTCGTAGCTGTGCTATCCTTCCTCTTCCTCTTCCGTTTTTTTTTTTTTTTTTTCTTCATTCTGTCTTCATGGAGATTGTGATTTATCGCGTGAAAAAGAAAATATAACGTGATTTCGATTATAGATTCTCGTTGTATATCTCAGCGTGATCGTGCGGTCATTTTGAGTAACGCGAGACTTGAACGCTCCACGGCTTATCGTCGCATAAGAATACGAGCCATATATTCTTTTATCGTTACGATGAAATAAAGAACATGGTGATAGTAGATAATAGCAACAATTTATCGTAAATTACGGTATTAACTCTCTGTATTAAATTCTGCTTACATGCGAATAATTCTTACGGACTAATTACGTTGAAAATATTGATTAATTTAACACGTAAAACGCTGTTTGGATTCGGAAACTTTACAAAAATAATTGTAACGTATCTGTGATACATGCACGCACATCCTTGCATAGTTGTTTTGGTTTTCGCACGGTAATTTATTTTGCATCTGACCTAATTAATAAATTATATTATTCTTAAATCATCGAAAATAATTCTCAACGTGATGCAGTTTTGTCACGTTATATAATTCCATTCAAGGCTGTCGCTACGTGAAATTTATTTTGTGAACTGAAAATTTTACGCATTGTCGAAGCTCGTTTCTACATAACTCAATCTGTAGAATTAACATATGTCTCCATGAAATGCAGGAAGTCTGTCGAACTTTCGACGATTTATCGCGTTCCATGAACCATAATTTATCGTTAAACGAATTTTGCGCACAGCCAGCAATATTTTATTTTATTTTAAATCAAACGATAAAAGAAAATAATACATGATATATTAATTGTACCGTAATGCTTCAAATTATCAGAATACACTGACAGAAATAAGATATTTGATATTTTATAATTGCACGATTAAATAATATGGAAGCCATTTTTTATAATTAGTATTGCTGTAATATCAGTAATATTTATTATTTTATGTATCCAAATTAATTACATGACTTTAAAGTTTTGAGGACAACCATAAGATACAGCGGTACAACAGGGCTTTCTCGCGATGTTTATAAACTGCACATACTGATTATTTAAAAGTTGTGCTTGTACTCTCAAAGAGCAATCATGATTGTAGAATGTAATTATAAGCACGTTACTGCAAAGAGATATTATTTGTTGTCGTAAATTTTCGTATTACTTTAAAGTTAAAACTGAGAGAATAGCTCTGCTCTACCTTATACTTTTTATACAGAATTATAAATATAATTATTACTGAATATAATAAATATAATTATCACGTTATAACAGTAACAAGCATAAAAATGAGGCTCATAATTATTTTATCGTGCAATTGTAATAACAAATACACTTTTCTCTCAGTGTACAATCTATTTCGATTACGTTTGCATAATTCGTCCGGATCTTTTCTCAGTTCGTGTCTTCATTAGTCCATTCGTGAGCCCAACTCGCTTCGAGTCTCGCGTTTCTTTCCTTCCCTATTGATCTTAACCGTCCAATTATGATTGTCGATTTCGATAAAGAGTCGATTTGTCAAATAACATGGTTGGTCCAAATCGATCCCGATCGTTCCTTCTCACCGTGGACGGTGGAATCACGGATAAAAGCCTCGAACCCTAGACACGGAGAAACACGCGGCGCGCGATTTATCGGAAACTCACTCCGCGCGCGGGGACGGCAGATTATTTTCGCCGTCCTTCGCGTGAAACGAAGGGGATGCTTCGCCGGCCGGCTATTTGGATCGCGCGCGAGACGCGGCCGGACGACGAACCTATACGGCACCGCACGGCACCGTGTGTTTCGGGTGCGGGCCAAATTTAAATCTTTCTACCCGACAAACGTGTCCCCCGGCGCGTCGAGTCGAGCCGTCGACGAGCTCAGGCGTCGCTTTTCGTCGCGATTGATCGGAGGACGAGACATTTTCCAAGAGGCAACCCTCGCGTGAACGACAATTAGCATCTCTCTATCTTGATCCCTTTTTTTTTTTTAACTAATTCGTAACTGCGCGGAAAGAACAAAGTATCTAAAAAACGAGAAAGAAAAAGGCTGCGAGCCAAAAGTCTGTCGTTAAAATTTAAAAAGTTAGTAAATAAAATATATAAATTAGTTAAAATCTAAACTTTAATAACATGTGTCGGTTATAAATAAAAACAGACGTTTCGATCCTTATCGGATCATTATCAATGTTAACGTATAATTAGAACGGAGAAACAGTTTTTAGACGCTGTTATCAATTTTTCCATTTTTTACCTCGGTCCAATAGGCAAAATATGACTTGGAGATTATGAATGCATAACGCTGGTATCAATTATAAATTAGCAAGAATTATTTTCTGTTGATAGTTATAATGTATAGAGATTGTCGGCGCAAGATTATTTCTGTTAACAATTATAAATATAAGTAATCACAAAAATAATATAATATTATACAAGGTAATACATTAAGTAAATTAATGAAAATTAAAATTGTATAATTAAAAGTGTATATATATATATTATATTAAATAAATATAAAGTATCTAAAAATAATTTTGTTGAACCGTCAAAATAATTACGTACAGAATTGTCACAAAAGCTGAAAATCAGAAAAATCACTGGAATGTCAGGAAATTGAGAACGGTCAAGGAAATTAGGGAAAAGTCGGGGAATTTTGCAAAATTTTCTGAAAAATTCAAATTCTTGGAATTTCTTTTAAAGAAATTTAATATGTGTCATATCTACGCTGTTTTGGAATACTTAAAAATGCAAGCAGTATCAATCACTATCATTAATAATAATAATATTAACACTGCTATATTAAAATACTCTCAATAAAATATTTGACGGTCTCCAAATCAGATTGAAAATACAAAAAAAAATTCAAAATATTATTGAAAGCATTAAGGAAAATCATGAAATTTTGTCTAGAAATAAGCAAAAAGTTATACAATTTTAGGATGAGAAATTTGTGACGACCCTGACATAGAAAACATAATGAGCAATGCTACAAAAAGTTTTGACATTTTAGAAATTAGTTAGAGCGTTCTACACTGAAAAAAAAGATTGACTGCTGCAGCAAATTAGATGGTAAAATATGGCATAGCATTTTTAATTGGTTGTATCAGTCAATTTTTGGTTGTGTTAGTCTATCGAAATCCTGTACTGACATTGCGGATAGGCTAACGCAACCAAAAATTGGCTGCTGCAGCCAATTAAAAATGCTATGCCATATTTTACCATCTAATTTGCTGCAGCAGCCAATCTTTTTTTCAGCGTATATAATTATTTTGATGATCCAACAAAATTGATATCAGATCTGTATGTTATGGCTAAATTTTTAAATATTTCAGTGATTCCGTCCCTTTTGATGTGTGATAAATAAAAGTATCTTGAATCTTGTCGGTATTTCGTCAAAAGACGGAGCGTTCTCAGGCGAATGTATGAAAGGAACGAGATCCCATCCGCGACAAGCAGACCGCAATTCCACAATTTGTCAACTGGAACTCAGTTCTTAAGTCCGGTATCCCTAATTCGCGACATAAAAATCTTGAAACCCTCAATATTCAATTTTCCATCTCTGATTTCGTATCTACGCGACATAAAAAAATGGAGCACATTGATGAGATAAACGCTAGGATTTCTTAGAGCAATTTTACGTTTCGGTAGAATAATATAAACGAGCAGCAACCCGGACGGGAATTCGAGATCTAGAAAGGAACGGAACCTATTTCGCTTTTTCACGGGCTCGATTGTTTGTCGCGCTTCTCTCTCCCTTCCTCCCACTTTTTCATTCTCGCCGCGAACCTAGCAGACTGTTTGAACCGGGTGATTGAATATTTGCGTCCTGCTGTCCCTGCTGTCGTACTCCCTCGGTACCTGCGCGCGTGCGAAAACATACCGGCCGGGCCGGGCCGGGCCGGTGAGACCCGCGCCGTGGTCGCGAAGGATGGCCCCGACTCTCGTCATTTCGTCGTTTTTACCTCCCTTTTCGCCCCGCTCCGTCAAGCGGGACGTGCCGGCACGCAACGATGCTCGCGCCCGTGATTGGTGCCCCTCGTCGAGGTGCTTACTCGACCCGAAGCCGCGTATCTTGCTCCCAGGATTCGCTCCCGGCGCAATTTCGGCCTGCCCGCCAGCCAGCGACACAAACCGATCGTATCTACAGGGTGTCTCCGAAGCAACGATATATATTAGTACTTTTATCCTTGGGACAACGTCCCATCTCGTTTGACCGATTAAAAGTATGAAAAAGCGCAAATTACGTATATAAAAAGAAATGTTGAACCGTTAATATCCCCCCCCTTGATATATTAGAATATTATATTTTAAAAAATGAAACATACCAAGAGATAAAATGTTTATTCACGGTATATTAATACAATATAAAAAATTTTGTTTTAAGATAGATACTTTATAAAGATTTTAACAAAGTCCTTAATTCGGTTTTATAGTAATGAGACATCCAGTCTCATTGAAAACTGAAAATGTAAATCGTGAATCTTAGTTTCTCATTAATAAGAAAAGGAATATCTGAATTATTAAAATATATAGTGGTATGTAATCTTGAGACACTCTATATACAGGATATTCTCATCAAGTCCTCGTGCCGCACACTTAGATTAAATTGAACTTGTCTGCTCCGTATATACTTACACTTTGGCAATCGCAAAACTTTTATTACATTAATATTATTTTCAATACCTTTTTTACAGGAAAGAATACAGAATAATTATAACTTCCATGTCGTATAAATTTGATGAATTAATAGACGATTCTGTGCGGTTCACTCAATCGCTCCTATTATATGTACATATACAGGGTATAACTGAAATAACGCCCACTAAACACATACAGTACTATTCCTAATAAAAAACTAAGTCGAAAAGTCCTTTATCATTTTGCAATTTTCGCAATAGTTAACGAGATATTAATTTCTAAATATTGCCGAACGGATAAAATCGATGTATAAGACGATTTTAAGATATCTTTCCATGTTCTTTGTGAAATATTTTGAAGATTTTTCTTAAAGAACTCTTAAAAGCTGTCCTATAAATCGGTTTTAGACATTTTGCTTATTGGGTAACTAAAAAGATATTGCAAAAATTACAAAATGGCACACTGAAAAAAATTTTGGTAATTTTTGGTCCAACGAATGATCGTTAATCAATGTCCGATTTAATGTCCGACTTAATGTAGTTAATTCATTGAAACAATAAAACTGGATTTATTTATATAACTATATATTCATTCTTGCAATGAATTCTAGTAATAGTTTTATAACCTAAATTATTATAAGAATTCATTGGACCAATTTTCATTATTTTTTCATAATTCAATGGATATTTTATTGTATTTACGTACAATTTTGGTTCAGTGTAGAGGAAGACTTTTCGTCTCAGATTTTTATTAGGAATAGCACTGTATGATTAGTGGGCGTTATTTCAGTTATATCCTGTATATATCCGTTGCAATATTTTTAAAGATCGATTTTGATTTGAAGCTTTGAAGAGATTACGATCCAAGAAGGCAGTGCATTTTCGCATACAAAAGGCACACGATTACATTGACGGTGCGACGCGAGATACATTCCGTATTTCATTTTCGGAGGAAAGTCCACGCAAACCATCGACTCCGTCCCTCGGTGTCCTTGACACGGCAGTGAGACGACGACACGCGAAGAAAATGCGTATCTCTCGTGTGCATCGCGCACACCACGCGCGCCTGTATGCACAGTCCATGTACAGGGTGTTTGTGAAGTCCGCCTACAACCTCTCTCAATGGTTTATCTTGAATAGCACGTGTTATCTTTTTCTCAGGCGATTCTCGAACAGGAATATTTTATCGTCGAGTTAACAATACGCAAAAACGATTTTACTCAGATATTTAAAAGTTTAAGTAGGTACAAAGGAAAATATTTTTCCTTTGTCGGACCATCGAAATAACTGTGTAGGAAACTCAAGCTTGATGAGCAATGCTACAAAGATTTTTGATGACATTCTAGCAATCAGTTTAAGCATCCCACATAATTATTCTGATAGTCCAACAAAATTATTTTCAAATCTGTACCTAACTAAATTATTTCAGCAAAATTATCCTTTCCATGCGGTTCAATAAAAAATATTTAATTATTATTGTTAATGTGATAAGTTTATCAATCACGGACTCTTGTATAAATTATTTTACGTTTTTTCTCTGGTTTTATGTGTAGTTACACGAAAAAAAAAGCTTGATTATGCTAATCGTTCTCAAGCTTGAGTAAATTAATTTAAAAAAACATAAATCAATTTTTTTAAAAACAATTATTTTGATGATCCGACAAAATTATTTTCGGACCTGCGCGCGCGTACCTAAATTTTTAGAGACTTGAGCAAAATTGTTCTTTCCGTGCAAGACCGGCATAGCATTTGATTCTTCGCCGCGAGACAAGTGATAGGCGCGAATGCGTTCGTGATCATTGATCGAGGAAAGGACATCGCAAAGTCGGCTACTACTGTTCAACGCGGCCTCGTTCTCGATTGGCGTATCCTTTCCACGATCGTTGGAAAGAAACTCTCGCAACGAGCCCGCGATGAAGGGCAAAGAGGAAAGAGGGAACGTCATTGTTCTTACTCAAAGTGACTTACTTTAATTCGGTCAATATAGTTTCCCAGATGTGCTACAGACACAAAAGTGATCTTATATCTGTCGTCCACGAACGTACCATTTCATACCACCTCGCGAAAAATCGGTATTAACCGATTCGACTTCTTGATTCTTGTACTTAATCGGTCGACTTTATTTACGTTGAAAAGATAATAGACATGAATCGGAAGAATGCAATAACGAGCGAGAGGGATGTGACGGCGGAAGAGTGACAGAGAAGAGAGGAAGAGCTACGAAGAGATTTATCGAGTCGAAACTGTAGCGCGGTTTAACCCCCGAAATTCACCGATGTGTCGCAGATATTGGCGGGACCTGCTACGTGAGAGATAATCGATACAAGGGGTAGCAACGCGACTACTGCGAGACGGTGTAGCTATATGTTTTAACTCCGCCGGATTTAATCAATAATCGTAACGTTAACTGATATCTACGCTCTTCGACGATCACCGAGCGTCACGTTACCCTGTTTTTCCTCATTTTCGTTTACATCCTGAGTTGCCCGATATTATTAACACAATTTTTGTGTATATTTATAATAAAGTAGCGACAGAAGTCAGTCCGTAAAATCCATTAAATCTTAGTTTTTGTTCTGCCATTTTGTCAATTATACGTGTTTTAGGCTCGGTTGTTCCACCTTTGATATATTTTACCTGTTGGGTAAATAGCAAGATTATCCAATCATATGCGCGGATTGCCAAATTTACCTAACAGGTAAAATTTACCAAAAGGTGGAACAACTGACCCTTAAGAGAATAAATTGTAAGTCTCTTGAACGATTCTTTGATTAAGCTTAATTGTAATACAAGCAATCTTAGTAAACATGACAGCATTTTTATTAAAAAAGTGTGTGTGTCTGTATTAATTTTTGTAAAATTCATTTAGTTGACTAATTATTTTAACTGATTTTAATTATTTTATTATTCTATTATGTTAATGAAATTAAAGAAGAAAACAATTAGCACAATCAATTGAAAATATTTTATTAAATTGAACATCTTTGCATTCACACTGAAAAAAATTTACTAAATTTTAATACTTATAATTTCTTTGAATAGTTTAAAGTAAACATTTATTTAAGATAATAGTTAAATCAAATTAATGATTGTTCAAATAAATATGTTTACATTCAGTAAATATTTACTTAGAACTAAAACAAATATTTACTAAAATTTAATATTTGTTTTCAGTGTACATTGAAGTGTCAATAAAACATGACTATTAAGAAATCATGAAATAGAATTCTGTAGTTTTTATCTCACTGCTTTGTAAGAGATGCCAATTAAATAATACTAGTATGGGATCATTAATATTAAAAAACCAACAATGTCAATTGATTGTTCAGTTTCATACTTTTAGATATCGATATTTTCTCCGTTTCTAAAATTACATTGTTGTAGCATCAGTTGATACTACATTACACATAAAACAATTATTCGCATTAACATTGATCGTCTCGTCGTCGCAAGAAGCTTCACGCAGTCAATTCCAAATATTTTACGCGGAGAAAAGACGACGAAGTAATATAGTAGCGTCGCTTCCTACGGAGTTCCATAGCGAGCGAGTAAAAGTGTCGAGTGCCCTTAGTTAAATTTAAGCGTCCTCGTGCAATGTGCATCCGCGATGCAGCGTGCGTCTCGCGGCACGCAGCCGCTCGGCCGCGAATACATATATCCGTGGAACGGTCGGTCGTTTCGCAGAGCCGCCTTTTTCGGAACCGCCGTCTGCTGCTGCTGCTGCTGCTGTTAATCGGCGCCACGAGCATTCTGCGACCGCTGCTGCAGAACGCTTTCGTAGCGAGCGACATCGATCGGATGGTGGAACGCGCGCTTGGCCCAAAGTACCTCCGGCTGTAGGCGACTGGGCAGGTTACCCGCGTGAGACGGGGCGACGAAACCGAAAAAGGAGTGAGAGGAAAAAAAGGGGGGAGGGCGGAAAGATAAAAGACACGAGGGAGAGAAATCACGCGGGTCCAGCTTACTCACGCGACTGTACCGGGTGTCTGCGTCTCGTCGCTGCACTGGCCCAGTCGCCGCGTCTAAAGAAGACGAGAAACGCGGAGGGTGAAAGGGTGAGAGGGTGAGAGGTTGAGGAGGAGAGGTTGAGCCCTGCTTAAATCTCGGCTATGAAAAAAGGAGCCCGTTGGCGAACGCGTTGTCATCGACGATGTATAAACGCAGAACGCACCTTCTTCTCCTTTAATCACACGATATTTGATCTCTCTTGTATATGCGATACGATCTTTTCTCATGCGATACATTTGCACGCGAGAATAAACAAAACTTATCGAGTCACGTATCGTAGAATTGTTTTTAGCTGAAATATATAGGTACATGAGAATGGAGGAAAGAGAAGAGCGAGAAAGCGGTGAAAGTACAAAGATGAAAAAACGATCCTAATACATCCGCGGCGGCACGTCCTATACAATGAGTCCATTTATTTCGCTCGTCTTAAAGCTGGAGGACGTTTCGAGCTTTCCCTTTCTCATTTTACTCTCTTCGTCGTATATAGGTATACGTATACATGCGATACTGATAATTTCGCTCGCCACGAGGGTACCAGGGCGACGCGGACGTTCTGTAGGTCGCGGAATGACGCTTCATGACCGTAGTAGCCTTCTTATCTCCCTTTCCCCGCGTTGACTAGAAGAAAGGTAGAAGAAGCAAACGCGAGAAAGAGAAGCGGAAAAACAGACGAGGAGAAGGAAGAAGAAAGCGCGGACGAAAAAGTAACGGTGAAAGAGAAGCTGTTCAGCGCTTCCTCGACCGACTGTACCCGCGGTTTCTGCAGCGCGCGGCATGCATGCGTGCGTGCGTGAGTGCGCGCGGAATTGCACGCCGCGCGGTCCATGTTCGTATGCACGTTTATGCGTGCGCGCCGTCGTCGCACGCGTGTGTGCGTAGCGAGGGCGGGAGGAGGAGAAGGCGGGAGCCGTGCGAGCAAGCGAGCC
>NW_017257455.1:26135-34623 GCF_001594055.1 Mycetomoellerius zeteki | reverse complement strand
CTATCGCATCTCGCTCGTTCGCTCGCCCGCACTCGCCGTGTCTCCCTCGGTCCTTCCTCTTGCTCGCCACTCTGCCGAATCCGTGCCCTCTCGCGCCTCTCCACCACTCTCTCCCGCCGCGGCCGTCTCTCTGCCACTCGATCGCTGCTGAGTCGAGTCAGCCCGACGCGACGCAGGGACGGCCCGAGGGAGGAATGATCCGAGGGCCCGTCAAGGGCGCACGGAAGGGGTAATTCGATCGTCCCCGTATGTCCACCGGGCCGCTCCGGGGATTCGAATTATTAAACTACGCGATTCCCTTCCTCCCCCTCTGCCTACCCTTCAGGCTACCTTATGCGTCTCGTGATACCGCGATTTAGCGTTGGATAACTGCCTCGACGCCCGCCGACGACACCGTCGTCGATGCCGCCGTCGCTGCTGCAACCCGTCCGTTTGACGCGCGTTTGAGAATCCCTCGAAGGTTTTCTGGGTGGCGTCAAGAGGTCCGTTAACGTAATCCCTTTCTAACGTGTATTTTTACACGTGTTCCCAAGACTTCCGCGGGAATTCTAAACGGGAGGCTAATGGTGATGTTACATAGGCGTGTTCGCGACTCATGAAAATGTTCCTCCATGAAGCATAAATTTTCAAGTTCCACAAATTGCCTAAGGGACTTCAGGCTTCTCACTGCATTAGAAATTAACGATCGTTATTACACGGGTAGCGAGGTACTCTCCGTGGCACATATTTCGCGGCAACCTTTTCCATCTCCGGGTATTTAACGTCGTGATTTAATATCGCATTTAGCGTTTATAAATCGGAGTTGGCAGTCGCGGTTGTTGAAGCATTAAATGTATTCACATATTTATCAAAGAAGACGTATCGCATTGAAGCTTCAATAACTGTTACTAATGCAATGATCTGTATTATGTAAGATTTACGTATGTATATACGATTGCATTTAATTGCACAAAATTTAACTATGCGCGATTAAATGCAATTATATAATAATACTTGAAGCTTGTCTCACAGTCATTCCGACGCCGATCGCGTTAGCTGTGCGTGCATATTGCACATTGCGCTGGAGAACGCGACGACGCGTCGCGTCGGGTCGAACGTGTCAAAGTAAACGGTCGTTCGGAGCAGCGAAAAATTCCACCCTCCCCGCGCCCCAACTTTCGCGAGCGCGCTCGAAAAATCCCCGACGGAGAAAGTTTGTTTACGAACGGGCCACAGGGGGAATAGGATTCGCCGATCGGCCGAATATATTCGAACGGATTGCGCCGACTGTAAGTTGCAGGGTTGTTAAAGGCGTAAGATTATGTTATGTCTGCAAGCTTTCTCTGGATATTATAACGGGAGCAGCCACGTTTTAAATTTTAAAACTGTCTCAGGATATTCGTGATAATCGGATAATTCGTGGACGATCGTTTTTCTTTCACAGGAAGAACAAATTTTGCTGAAGTATATCTAAACATTTAGCTAGATACAGATCTAAAACCTATTTGGTTGGACCATTAAAGTAATTAATAAACGTGGGACTCTCAAAAATGATGAGTAATGCTGTAAAAAGTATTAACATTCTGGTAACCGATTTGAGCGTCCTATGTAATTTTGATGGTCCAACAAAATTATTTTCAGATGTGTATTTAGCTAATTTTTTAGCTACTTCAGCAAAATTGATTTTTCTATACAGTATTGCTCAATTAAGAATTTAAAAATTTAGTTGGATATAAATCTGAAAATAATTTTGTTGGACTATCATAATTATGTAGGACGCGCAAAGTTGTGAGAATATTTTTTGCAGCATTGCTCATCATGCTTGAATTCTGACATGTATGTTGTGTGTGTGTGATCCAATTAACAAAATCACTTAATTCAGATTGATATTTATCAAAATTTTCAAATATTTCAGTAAAAGTCGTTGTTTCCCCGTGTATACAAGATATTCCAAAAGTAACGATAAATCTTTCGCACAGTGGCAGAATAGACTAAACTGAGAAAAAAAGTCCTCTACCTCTATTTCACAATTTTCATAATAGTTAACAAGATATTAATTATTAAAAATTGTCAAAAATTGGTCTTCAATCATTTTTTACTCAAATACTATAACTTTAGAAAAACTGCAAGACAAAAATTGTTTATTTTCTTCTTATAAGGTTCGGAGAATTTTTTCAGAATTTTTTAATACCGTATTCTCTCATGTTGGTAAAAATAAGAAAATGCAGTACTAAAAAGTTGATAAAAAATTCTGAAAAAATTCTTAGAGCTTTATGAGAAGAAAATAAACAATTTTTGTCTCTTTCAATTTTTCTGTAAAGTTGATAGTATTTGAGTAAAAAATTATTGAAGACCAATTTTCGATAATTTTTAGTAATTAATATCTTGTTAACTATTGCGAAAATTGCAAAATGATAGAGGACTTTTCTTCTCAGTTTAGCCCATTCTGCCCCTGTGCGAAAGATTTATCGTTATTTTGGAACACCCTGTATATTATTCATTAGTTTATTAAAGACGATCGAAAGTTTCGATATTTTATTTAATCATATACATAAAATATGAAAGATGTTATGTGATTTTTTTACACAATTTTGTCGAGCGAGGCTGAATGCATGGAAAGTTAAGTCCAATTAAGTATTATACATATATACATAATTACTTCATATGCATTAATGAATATTAATGCTCTAAAAAAAGATGAGATTTATTTTATAAATCTGTGCAAATTTTTTTCGAATAAAACGAATAATAAGAATCGATATTTGTCATACGAAGCGAGTTAATTAGATTTTTACTAAATAAATCGAACTTATTCCGTTCAATGTATATATTCTCCGGCGATATTGAGTGTTATTAAAGCGAGTCGAAGGCGATTCGCGCGAGGCCCAAGACGCGAAACACGCCGACGTGTCTGGCGTGAATGCGAATTAAGCGCGGAGAGGATGGAGAGAAGTCGTGGTAAAAGAGGAAAGGGGAAGGATTTCGACTCTGTTCCTTGTAACGAGAGACTGACGACGGCGGGCACGCCGCTGCAAAGACTCGTCTAGAAGAAGAGTTTGAAGATCGAAAGAGAAAGCATTTGAATACATTATAACGAATAATCTGAAATAAATAGCATGTCGCTTCCGAATTAATAATACTTGCGATTAAGAATCTCGATTATATCTATCGATGATCAAAAAATCGCATAATTGAACGGAAAAGCTCTTATTTTAAAAATAACAGATTAATAATAAAGCTATTAAATATGATAGATCATTTAAAATGTTTAAAATTTTGCTGAAGTATCTAAAAATTTAGATAGATATAAATGAAAATAATAATTTTGTTGAACCATCAAAATAGCTATACAGGATGTTCAAGCTGGTTGCTAAAATCTCAAAATTTTTCGTACTTTACTTGAGATTCCCACATAATTATTTTGCTGGTTTAACAAAATTATTTTCAGATCTATATCTAGCAAAATTTTCAAATACTTTAGCAAAATCGTTCTTCCCGTGTATTACTAATTTTATTCATGATAATAATAATTGGAAAAATGGAGCGTTGATTGTTAATGAGGAAAATCAAGCGGTTGGTCGTCGAATATTCCACGAAAGACCAGCGTGGTCTACAAGACCTTCGTGTTAGTAGTAACGGACGTTCCGCAAGCCGGCCGGCCGGCCGGCACCACCGCTGATGCGGCTCGAATACCGATTGCACAGGCGGCGGTGGCGGCGGCGAAAACAACGACACGCTCTCTTGGGGAGATTATCCTGGTCGTCGTTCCGTGCCGAAGCTCCGTCGATAGATCGATCCTCTCTGTCGCCCGCATACCTCTCGACTTAACGTCTCTTCGGAGCTGTCCCGCCTCGCGTCGCGTCGCGCCGCGCCGCGGCTGGTGCATACACGCCGACATCCCTTCGTCGGGGACTCGTTCGGACTGTCGCCAGGATCGTGACGCAACCGTATGGTGCCTGTGTGCCATTTTTCATCGAATCGCGTCGTTAGTTTTAAGAAAATATGAAAAAGGGAAAGGATTACGATATACGCGTTGAATCGAAGATCGACGAACTTCGATATCTCTACATGGATCTCTCTATAAACTTTGAAGACTAAAATCTGGAGTTTCGATCGTGTTAATCCTGTCCCTGCACTTCGATTCGTTTCTTGTTTACTCCGATTTTATACGATTTGTCTCTTTCCTCTTTCGCTTTCTCTGCCGTCGTCCTATAAGCGGGATATGCAACCGAGAATGGTCGATCACGGTTAATTGCGCGTATCCATCCGTCATAATTAGACAGCACGTGTCTCCTTGGCCGTTAATGCAAATGGGACGAATTCCCTTATGGCTCACTTGCGACAACAGACGATGCAGGGAACGCGATGTCGCGCATACGCCACTGCCAATTCTCCGTCCCCCTTTCGCGCCCACGTGCGTGCGTACGACGATCTCCATCGTTGCGGCCGGCGCAAGTGCCTAACATCGTCTCCGTTGCGCTTACGATGAATGCCGCCCCTGATCTCTCTATCTCTTTCCTTCCCTGCCATTCTCTTCTCTTCACCCTCACGGTGTCTGCATCCGTCTTCGTCACAGCGGCACCGAATCAAGTCTCTCTTTCTCTCTCTTCCTCCCCCCTCTCTCATTCCGTCTCTCTCGTTCTCTTTTTCGGTTTGTGTGCTTCAGCCGAATTTCTCTCTCTCGCGCTCTCTCTCGCTCTCTCTCTCGCTCACTCGCTTGCGTGCCCACTCCTTCGCGCTACGCGCGCACAGTCTCGGCCGGTCGTGTACGAGAGCCATGTCTCCGTCTACGTTTCACGCATAGCGAATCCCTCTCTTTCTGGCCTTTCACGCCACACAGAGGCGACCGTGTGTCTCCGGTCTACGTCCTGCTCTCGGTCCGTCTCGCCTGTTTCCGCGCGCGGATCGCGCGCGCACCGACCATCCTCGTCACTCCCGCGCAAGAGACGGCCGCGTTTCTGTCGAGCATGCCGCAGACTTGGCTCGCCCCCAGTCGCCCCTCTGGCCCCGACCGACCGCGGTTGTGCCTCGTCGAGCCCCTCCACTTGATCAGCATCCCCCAATCGTCCCCTGCGCGCCCGTCACCCTTTCTCTGTCTCACGTCGTCGTTCCCTATCCTCTCTCTCTCTTTCTCTCTCTCCCTCCCTCCCTCCCTCCCTCTCTCTCTCTCGCTCGCTCGCTCGCTCGCGCGCGCGCGCGCTCTCGCTCCTTCCCACCGATATATCCCATGATACCCCTGGCCCGCCGCGCCAGCACGGCTTGGTCAGGTACGTTTGGTCTCTCTCTAGCCTGATGCCGCGCGCAAGTCGTCGGCTCACTCGCTCTCTGTCCTTCGTCGGGCACGCATCCCCCGCGAGCCGCTTCCTCGAGCGCGCGCTGAATCCGTCCTTGTTCCCGACGGCGAATTTCGCGGCGTTCTCCTCTACCTCCGCCACCTCCTCCTTCTCCTCTTCCTCGTCGTCCTCCTCCTCCTCCAACTCTTCCTCCTCCGCCGCTTCCTCCTGCACGCCGCGTCCTCTTCATCTCCTCCGAATGCCGTGCGTCCTCAGCACGGAGCGCCGAATGCCATTTCACTTTCGTTGGGCTTCGCCGCGTAGGAGATCGGGCCCTGCCAGGAATTATCCTCTCGTTCTGTGCGCTCGTAATCTCCTCGTACGCGCGTATTTTCGGCTTCCTCGCGGCTTCGTCGTCGTCCACAACGACGACGACGACGACGACCACGACGACGACGACGACGAGGACGACGACGACAACGACGGCGACGGCGACGGCGACAACGACGAGGACGATCACGTTGGCGACCACGGCGACGATCACCGCGACACGTTTTCTCGCAGTGACTTCCCGGCGACTTCTGCCTCCACCTCCGCGTCGTCCTCCCTCTCGTCCGTCGTCGCCGCCGTCTTTTCTTCTTCTTCTTCTTCCTCCCCTCTTCCTTTTCCTCCTCCTCTGTCTGCTTCCCAGCCGTCACTTCCTCCACCTCCACCTCCTCCTCCTCCTCCTCGTCCTCCTCCTTCTCCTACTACTACTACTACTACTAGTACTACTACTACTACTACCGCTACTACTACTACTACTACTACTCCTCTTCTTCTTTCGCCACCTCCTCCTCCTCCTCCTCTTCTTCTGTCTCGACGAGGGACCCTTCGCCCACGGAGCGCCGCAGCCAGGTGAGTGATAAACGATATAACTTCCTTCGCGCTCGAATACGATAGACCGGAGCGGAGCGTTGTCTCTCGCCGAGAAGCAGCACGTTGCGTCGCGATATCGCTCGACGGCCGCTACAGGGCAATGGGCATTGCTCCCTCAGTGGATCGTTGGCGAAAGGAAGAAGGCGACAGCGGGTGGTGGAGAACAAGGGAGAGAGAGAAAGAGAGAACGGAACGGGCGAACTTTATGCGGGCACAAGGGTTCTGTCACGTCGCGCCGTGCCGTGTCGAATCTAAAGCGATCATAGTCCACGCCAAACGACGGACCCGCCGCGCCGTTTCGAGATATTTTTGTGCCGAACAACGCTCGTTGCAGAAGTATGCGCCGCTCGCGGCCGTCGGCCTCCCCAACACCGGCCCCGTCTCGGCGCGATCCGGATTTGTTTCGCTCGTCGAACGTTCTCGTCGCCGAAGCTGTTGCACTTCATCTCCTCCCTCGTCGCCGTTGTTCAATTTCGATCCTCCCGTGCCCATTTCTATCAATTAGTTTAATGTTAATCTCGATTCAATTAACTCTTTCTAATTCTAAGAATTAGAAAAAGATGAAGAATAAGGTGAATCGAGATTAAAGTTCGTACATTGGTAGAAACGGATATCATCAAGTTTAATTAGGAATTCGGTAAATGCATCTCGACATGCCTTGGTACACGCTGAAGATCACACACGATGCAAAAGTATATATGTGTATAGTATATGCAAATGGATTTGCCAACACATAAGTCGCTATACATATTGTTTAGCGGAATTTATGTAGAGCGTTTCGATGGTCAAGGCACTTGTGTTGCGCGCTTGTTTATGCATTTAGTAAGTTCGTGGTTTTTAGTGTGTGTGCATCTCGAACAAAGTTTAATAAGCTACTAGAATTTTACGAGCACTGTAATTTTAGATCGAGAATTTAATATTGTTTCGAAGTAGAGAAAAAGGTTAATCTAATTTTATGAAGCTATTAATTAAAAAATCAGAAATTAATACTTTTTGAAAAATGATGAATGGTATAAACACATAGAAAAGAAAATTTTCTTTTGTCTCAAGTATTTTTAAATATATTTCATCTCAACAAAGGAAACGCTCTACTTCGTGATACCTTGTATGATTTAATTGTAAATACTGTCGAAGAGGTCAGGCAAGCTTGAAACAGATTAATTAGTAAGAACAAGAAAAATTGGAGAATTTAATTTTAATGAAGAGAACAAATCCGTGTATGGCGAAACGTGCGTTTAAAGATACGAATCCACTCATTCGAGTATCTCACGATGGCTTTTCCTCGAACGACTCACGAATGTGTTTACACTGAGACCAAAACGTTTACCATGACCAACACTAAGAAACCGCACGACTGCATACTACTGTCACAATTGACACGCGCGATTTTTAGTCGCAAGTAGACGTGTAGCTGTCGGACCGGTTTCACCATCGGCTAACGCTAACCAACGTTTAATCCTCCTTCTTTGTCTATGTCGTGATCGAAGCAATAATCTGTGAGGAGACGAAACATGAATCAATCTGCTGTTAAGACTGATATTCATAAAATTTATCAGCAGTGAGACTTGTTTAAATTGTCTTCAGTTGTATTATATCTTTAATGAAATAAATACTTTATATAATAAAACAGGTGTATATATTCGTGTTTTTAAGAGACAAAGGTATGAGCGCAAGTCAGGAAGGGAAGTTTTTATGTAGAGGCTTCAATCTCACTCCAGAAATTCGGAAACTTTAATCTGTCGATACGATATTTATTAGGCAATAAGAAAAGACCGAAAAATGAAATAGCTGTATAATCCGATAATTCCAATTAATTTGAAGTTTTTTACTCCGATAGCAATTTATGTCTTTCGCGAATGAATTTAGTGGATTCGCATATTTCGATTCGATATTCTGAGATTGAAACAATATTACGGAAAATTTTATAACGTCCGGCATATTGACGATATTACGAAACATTGGATGACAAATGTTGAAGAATCGTCGATATGAGAATTATTGATGAGACAATAAACAGGACACTTTTATATACGGCAATAAATTTTGCAACTATTGCAAATTGTGCAGCAATATTTTAACGATTTCTTCGACTAAATAAATTTCTTATCGAATTTTTATGAGATACAATATGAACGCAAAGAATATTATTTAATTAAATAAAATATAACAGAAATGGGTTCCTGTTTTTTGATATTTCTAGGGGTGCACCGGATCGTAAAATTACCGGACATCGGATATCCGGTATCCGATCGGATATCCGAGAGAAGGTAATTTCTTTCGAGTTGGATATCCGACCGGATTTCGGGAAACTGTCTTCT
>NW_017257455.1:4245-26071 GCF_001594055.1 Mycetomoellerius zeteki | reverse complement strand
TATGAATATGCATATTCATTTAAATCATTTATATAATAAATCAACAATTTGATGATATAAAATTTCAACCGGATATATTCCCGGATACTAATGATATCCGGTTATCCGGTCGGATAATAAAAAAATGCCGGATAATACCGGATACTTTCCGGTATTATCCGGATATCCAGTGCATCCCTAATTTCTACTTCAAATCAAGCTCCTTTTTTCGCGCTGACATTTTTATGGCAAACTTTAAAGTTGCTAAAATTAATGAATTAACAATGAGCGCCTTGGGTTATATCGCGAGACATCGATAACGTTACGAGTTTTCTAAGGTATTATGACGGGTGTATTGTTTCGTGGAATAGCGTCGTTGCATAAAGCGATACGTGAAGTAACGACGACACGTGTTGCCGATGTACCTTTAAGCTGCGTACACATCGTATTCGCGAATTGTTCGTTAACTATATTAGCTTTTTAATATCAACGACTTCGAACAAAGATATTACAATTTCTTTTTGTTTACAATCAGCTCCTCGAGAATTTTAATGACAAAATTTCTCACTCTACGTCCCAGAGATATCAATTTCTTACTTTGAGAAGCTTGAGAATTTGTGAAAATATTTTAATGTAAATATGTAATATGATTTTATATGTTTTATTACACTCTTTTTTTTATATAATTATGCACTGTAAGATTTGAAATTGTGTTACGTCAAACTAGTTGGTCATTGTATTAAAAGTATACGCTGTTCTCAGATTAGAAATAATATTAATAATATATATAGTTTAAAAGAAATTATAAAATTTTGTAGAAAATTATAAAATACATAGATTTTGTAGCGCAAAATTATAAATATTGATTTTAATAATATATTTTATGCCTTGACTTGTACAGGCTTTAAATTAATAATTTTATATCTTGACTCATACAATTTTGAATTTATATCTCATATCTTGACTTAAGCAACTTATAATTGACTCTTATGTGTCCTTTTATTTATATCATTGTTTTTTAAAAAGAAAAGAGTCCTTTACTATTTATTTTTAGATATAAATATTGATTCCTGATTCGACTACGTAATTGATAAGTTAAACGAAAACCACAGTACCAGTAACGCTTATCGCTTAGCATTTCCTCAACGTACGTAAAAAGCATAGCGCTTTTTAATTCCGAGTTTGATAGTACTATCATGCGGGCGATCGATGAAAAGCGAGCGATTCGATGCCGAAAATATGTGACGGAAAACATTATCTTATTAGCACGCGCGATTTGTAACGTTTGGAACATCTATAGCTGAATGTCCCATGAGGAGACACGCTCGTAAAAGCAGGATGCGGAGATCGTTCTTTTCTTCGAGACACGAATCGAGGGTGACTCGTTCTTAGGAGAGGCCTTTAAACTGTCAGCGAAGCCAGGCCGTTCCCCCATTATCCGACTCTTCTGCTCCACATTCGTAAATATCCGATTGCGCTTATACTGTTGGTTGTAACGCGGATCGCAGCTAATCGAATTTTTTCTCATCCATATCTGAGAATTGTCGAGAAAATTAAGGAACCTAATCGCAATCAAAATTCTATGAGAAAGGAATTTTAATTCTGTAACAGATTGGTGTAATAGATTTATGTTGATACCAATGTAGATTAATTTTAATCTCGGTTCAACTCTTCATTTCTTTTCTAATTTTTAACTAATTAAAAAAAATGAAGTTGAATAACGAGATTAAAGTTAATTTATATTAATAAAAATGGGCGTTAGTGTCATAATTGATGTTGTCACATATAAAAAATTTGTAGAAGTAAAAATCAGGAAAATATATATATATATATATATATTTATTTTCCTGATAGAGATATAACTTTCTTTTTATAATCTTTTAATCATCAATATATCATCCATATTTAGCGCTTAGGAATGTTTGTAGAAGTATTTTCGTGACAATTAATGAAAATTAAAGAGAAACAATAGCATGTATATTTCAGTATCTAATAAGTAAGATTATTTTAGTATGTCGTATTTTTTACACCACTATATGCACCACACGAGAGATCTCGAAATATTGATCTCTTTCTAGCATCTGCAATGATTAAGTATGACAAGAAGATATTGACAACAAAAAAACATCAATATATTTTCGCTATTTATTACTTTACTTTGTCAGCTAAGCGTTGTTATATACATCATGCCAGAAATTTCAAAATATCAGCTGAATATCGATGATGTTAATCGAAAGTGCAACATTGTTATCAATGGATAACAAAATATATTGATGCTTGGATGCTGTATAGATATCCTATGCGATCCCCATTCCCCTCGAATGCACCTTCGCGAAAGACTGCGAAAAGACACCTGCTGGTCGTATTCTTACGTTTACTCGAAGGCGAGCACGTGGTGCGGCCAGGGTCGCGCTTCCATTCAGAAAGGAGGTTATGCAGCAACGCAGAAGAGAAAGAGAAAGAGAAAGAGAGAGAATGTTATACTCGTGACGCCCGTTACATTATCAATTCCGTTATGGCGCCGTATTCGTAATAGTGGAGACGACCCTACGACCGTCTTCGGGGGATCCCCCTTGCCTCCTCTTCTCACCAACGTGCTTTTGCCTCATGTCTCTTTTTCCTTCTTTCTCTTCCACGCTCTCTTTCTCTCTCTCTCTCTCTATCTCTCTCTCCCCCTCTCTCTCTTTTTCTTCTTTTCTTTCTTCTCTCTATATAAAGCACCGTACTTTCCCTCAGTACGCTCTCTTGGCGAACAACCCCTCCCTTCTCGTCGCCCTTTCCTCCTACCGCGTTCTTCTTTCCATTTCCGTGAAACCTTTCCACGAAGGTCGAGCTTTTTTGCGGATTTGCACCTGTTGGACCTCGCGCGCTTCAATCGCTCCCTTATTTCTTCTAATACAGAAAAGCCACTCGTTTCACTCGCAACTCGAAGGCAGAGAAATCTTTTCGATTCGGCCGATGGATTTCGCAGACTCGTACGAACTTTTCATATATCTCCTTCGATGCTCTGACATTTTCATAAATTATTTATCAACTCAAAGATGGACGAGCAAATTTATTAACGCAAAGACACATGCTGGAGCAAACGCGACTCTTCGAACGAAAAACGATCTTGGTGACTTTTAGCTAGAAGATATACTGCCAGTTTTAGGAAACATTTAATGCACTAGAGAAAGTTTACCGATGATCCTTACTTACAATTTTTGTAAAAGTCTCGCAACTTCATGTTTGTTTCATATACGAAACTGCATCAACATCGCTGTAATGTTACAGAATTAGATGTTCTTTATTTGAAAGTACGAGCAGATACTTTTTACGTCTGTAGTCTTATAAGCACGCTTTTCACAAGTTTTTTTCTACAAAAAACCGCGGGGTAAAACTTAACTTGGCAATTCACAGTATGATAATGCAAGTTGTAATAACTTTAAAAACTTGAATTACGCCGCAAACAAATAAGCAAACTGTCTTCTTAAGATAATTGAAGCTAGCAATTGGTCTTTTTCTCATAAAGAAGCATCTAATTATAAGTAATGAAACTTCGCCAGGTTGGATACTCTGGCTACATCATTTACTTCGTGCGAAGATTATTCTTTTTACAAATTCAGAAATTCGCGTATCGATCGCGATCGACGCGACCCGAAAGAAAACGCAGGGGAGCCAAAACCGGAAGCAGAGCGGAGCTACCGGGGAAGTGAAAAGAGAACCGGGAAAGAGAATCGAGCTTTTTTTTCGCCACTGTCTCGCATCAATTAGTCCAGGATAATTGGTCGGCCGATGCCCTTGAACCCTAAGTATTGATTGGTGAGGTCGGATTCTGTCGGTGTGGCGGTGTCCCTCTTGCCTCCGAACCGATGGCACCACCCCTATGCATCCACCTCCGAACCGACCAACCAACCAACCACCCGCCCCGCCGCCACTGTCGCCGTCGCCGCCGCCGCCGCCGCCGCCTAACCCCCGCATCGAACCCCCTTTCCGTTTCCCCAATACGTCCTGCGCATGCAACCCTTCGTCCGTGGTTCTCCAAGTGCCGTCGCCGTTAAAGCACCGCGTGTCGGCAAAGGTTTTTCTGCCCTTTATTTATTTAATTGAACTACGAAACGCCATTTTCCACGAGCGCAATCCGAAACCTATACACCACCCCCTCATCTCACTCGCTCTCCGATCCTATCGCTCTTTCTCTCTCCATCCCTCTCCGCATCCTTTGCTGTCGAACTCGAGCAACGACAACGCGAGCGAAATTCCACCGAGGGAATTCCACCGAGAATCGAACGTCATTTCGTTCGGATACACGGAGATGCGGCTCATTGCACGGTAATTTCATTGCAACGGACGAGACTGCAACCCCTCGTTGTACGTTCGTGGCCCCCGCCGAATTTGATTTATCGTGTAACGTGCCTATCTCGCGAGGACATAGATCCGCTCTTTGTTGCGTTTACAGTTGCGGAACATCTATCAGTTTCTTAATATAATTGAGCGCATTATTAATCCATGTACAAGCCAATTTTTTTTAAGAAACTGTTTAATTACAGTTGAATATACATTATTCATCATAACATAAAATAAAATTTAATAAAGTTGGTTGTAAAAGATGTTTGCAATTATCTATCGCCTTTTAGTTTCTTTTTTTATATAATAATTGTGTAATTTTTAATTATAGTTAATTTGATGTATACGTAATAATTTGGAGCTAATTTTTTATTCATAAATAAAATGTATTTGATCAATTTATCAAGTTCGAATTTCAAGCAGCAATCACTGAAGTATTTTCAAAATTTTTGATCACAGAGTTGCAGACAAATTCATGCACAAATGATTTTTCTCTCTTCTTTTTTTTATTCCTTGTCATCATTATGCACTTCTTGCATTTTAATTTCTCATTGCTTATAAATTTTAATTCTAATGTTAAAGCATACTATTAAGAATGAGTGTTAAATTTGAAGGCGATGGTATAATCTCAACGTTTAGTACGCAATGCAAATGTTTACACATGGACATTTTACCAATAAAATGTCCATGTAATTGCGATGCATTACGTTAAACTACTCTGTACACCGTAACAAGTAGAGAGTGACACACAATTCTTATTATTACAAATCCATTACAGTTGCGGCGTGATAAAATTGGATGCTTGACAATTTTGCCCCAATTGCGAATCACTCGATCCGATCCATTAACCGACAGAGAACGAATGCTGTTAAAACAGACAATGTGTACCGAAATTATAACGCGTCATGCATTGTTATCGAGTGTCCTTCAATTACATGGTGAAAGCGGTTGTAGCATTGGAAGAATAGTGATGGAGACCTTTTCTACAATCGACTTTGGTCAACAGCTGACTTTATCACTTTCACGAAAAGCTGGGAAAACTTGTAAATATTAACGAATTGCTGAAATTATATGATTTTTCTTAATATTAAGATAAATATCGCCAATTAAATTTGAATATTTCAATCTCAGTAATTCATCTAAATTAATATCAAACTTTATAAATCAATGGTTAACTGCATTACACTGAAAAAAAATAAATTTTAATAAATATTTATTTACTCAATATAAACTGTAGTAAACATTTACTTAGTATTATTCAAAGAACTAATTTTTTTTTCTGTGTACAGCATCGAGAAATCACAAGAGAGATTGAAAGTAATAATACCTACTGCATTTTTGCACTCTCTAGACATAATTTTATTTGATTTTATTTAGCATGCTAAGTAAGCAGTATTGAAATTACAAATCCACTGCGTCTTTAATTTTCAAGACTGAAAAAATGAATGTCTTAAAGAGATTCAAGGGTTCTAATTTCTAATATAGTACGTTGAAATAAGTTATTGCTCTATTTGACGCTTTATGCGTATATTCCGGACCTGAGAACCGAGGCGTGATCCTCTTTGCCAAAAGTCGCACCGCTGTCATTGCCGTTGTCGTCGTCCTCGTTGGGGGTAGTCGTCCGCTCGCTTTCTCATTCGTCTCGACGGAGACGCTCGATTATCGCATGCCCCGCGACCCGACCAGCGCCATCAAACTCCCGAGCCGCCGAGATCGAAGATCCGCGGACGTTTCGGGCGGCCGTGCACGCCCGGCCGTAACGAGCCGGCGAAGGTACGAGAGAGACAGGGTGAGAGAAAGGGACAGGCGGACGCGTGTGCGCGCGTGGAAACGCTTGGAAGTCATTGGTGTCGATGCCGTTGTGAGCACCGAGAGAAACGAGAGAGAGAGAGAGAGAGAGAGAGAGAGAGAGAGAGAGAGAGAGGGTGTGTGAGTGTGCGTATCGGGGGTTGGGGGTGGTCGATACGGCCCTGGGGCCGCGACAGCCGCGTCGGAGGCCTCCCCATTCTTCCTGCAAGCGTTTTTGCCTCCGCCACGTTTCAGCCCTCTCCACAACCCCTTTCCCTGACCGCGCCATCCTCCTTCCTCTTCAGTTCCCTCTTATTCTCTATGCGTCTCTCTCTTTTTCTCTGTAAATTTTTCTCTCTCCCTTTCTCTTTATCTCTCTCTTTCTTTTTCATCTCACTCTTGTCGCTTTCTCTCTCTTTCTCCCTCTCTCCCCTCTTCTCCCTCCCTCCTTCTCTCTTGCTTTCCTTGTCACGCTCTCAATCCATCCAGCCTGATCTGCCATCTCACCCTCCAATTCTCCACCCACGCAACGCGTTCCAGCCGCCACTGACACCCCTCCCCCTTCGGTGCAACCTGCCTCTGTTCCCCCAGTCCTCCTCCTCCTTCCATCCCCTCTGCCTCCCCGTTACTCCACCGCGGTGCCACTCTCACGCCGCCGGCAACCACGCAGACCCCGCCTAATCGTGCCACCCCCGGCTTGATTAAAGAACAGAGAGGCCCCGTCGCGCGAGGGTTGCTGCCGTTAGATCTTCTCTCTTTCGCTCTCTCGTTTTCCCTTACTATGTCACTCTCTCATTTCTTACTTCTTCCGCGTCGTCGTTCTTCTTCTCTTGGTCATCGTCTGTTGGATCTTTCTGAGCAAGGCCCTTTTATACAGGTCGACCACGTGGACGTCCTAACATCCCAAGAAGCCACGCGACTTGACGGTTACGCCACGCGGAGATGGCGTTCATCATCTTTCTTCTCCTCGTGACCTCACTTCCTCCTCGTTTCGCCGTTCATTCGTCTCTTAAACTTCCCTCTCCTTCTTCCTCGCATCGAGATTTCAAGGTTACTTCGAGAGGACGTACATATACAATTGCAGACTTATAACGAACCTTCAGTCTTTTATACTTTTATTTTAAATATACATATTTAAATATACTTTTTTACCTTTTTAGATTAGTTCTATAATTAGAATTCGATTCTTTATTTGGATAAAAAGATTCATATTCTATTTAAAAAATTCTGTACACACGCGAACGCACACAATTATGCATTCAAACTCGTATCAAGAAGGTTGTATCTTGATTTGAAAATTAATCATGAATTTTGAAAAATCCTAATGCAATGTTTATTCGTATATTAGGTAATCATATATTGTAATACCATTTTATAAAATAATTCATTCTTATTATAATTTCGATAACACTCGAATATCTACTCAGCTTTAAATTTCTAATCTAGAATCTACGCAAAATTACTTGCCTCCCAAATATATATATTTCCGATTAATTCGCACGCCTGGAACTTCATAAAAGCTGAAAGAGGACAAGCATCTTCTCGACGGCAGTTTTCTAAGAAGCGAATTTGGTCGTTGAAAAGCCAGAATTATGAACGTCTCGGATTGTTGTCGTCGCAACGATCGCCGAAACTGAATCGCCGGCGCTGATTTTCAGAAGCGACGTTTGGTGGGTGAACGGACGGTGCTCGATGTCGACGCCGCGGCCGCCGCCGCCGCCGCCACCGCCGCCTCCTCCGTCTCCACCACCGCCGACGCCCGTCGCCGAGATGAAATTGCACCGCCGCCGGGCGGAACGAGATGCCGGGACGACGAGCTCTCGCGCGAGAAATATGCAAATCCAATCGGACCGGACCCGCGCGGTCCGCCTCTCGCAAAGCGGTTTACCGAAATGAGTATTTTTCTATTCCGCGTCCGCGCCTTGATTCTCGAACGCGGCGTTTCCGCGCACGTTTCCGTACACGGCCCACCTCGATTATACGATCCCGTTAATTAACGAATTAATTGCTCGCTCGTGACGAACGTGTGGCGATTCCTCCACGCGGTAGACGCTAACTTACAAACGTCAATCTTTCAGACTCGACGGTAATTTCTAATACAAAAGCTCACGCAATAAAGATAAATAAATAAACGCGTTGTTTAGACATTAACTAAGATACCCTCTTTCGATTCTTTAGAGTGGAATCTTACTCTAAAGAGTGAAAATTGAGTCAGATCATCTCTTGAAAAAGAGTAGCTCAATTTTTAATCCTTAAGGCCCTTTTTCATCATCTGGTTAACTTGTGGTTTAGATTTAACTTCTCTTAACTTGATGATAAACGTAAAAAGTTGTATTTTTTTAAGCTATGATTAATCACTGAACTAATGATTTTATAGTGTGTATGTGTGATAACTTTAAATATTACAGAATCATCAATTTAATAATAGTTTTAATATTTTATCTTTATCCAAATTATGCAGATATTTGTAATTTTGATTTTTTAATTTTGGTGAGACACCCTAAATTTTCGGCACTTTACTAAAGAACCGTCTCAACGATAGTTAGAAAAATACCATTTTTACATTATCATCAGGTTAAGCCTAGCCACGAATTAATCAGAAGCTAAAAAGCCGGACTTATGAGTGAGATTTCACTCTTTAGAGTGAGATTCATTCTAAATTCAGAGAATATTTTATAATAATTTAGATAATATTTTAATTAATTTTAAAGAAACATGTCTAATGGTAGAAATTTAGAAATTACGTTATTAATCACACACACACACACACACACACACACACACACACACACACACACACACACACAAAAGTGCGTGTGTTCTTCGTTAAATAATTTCTTAAATCACGTAGATAACGTCGCTTGAATGCGACACGTTACTTTTAAAGTTACACACCGATTTGACGATCTATAGTGTTTTCTCTTTCTTCCACAGTCGCTCTTGAAGACGGCCGACCAGCTAAAGATCAAGGGCCTGTGCGAGGTGCCGGAGAACAGGGACGGTCCGCCACCCGTAAGTCTGAGCTCGCCGCCGAGAGAGTCCGGCACCCCGAGGTTGAACTACACGAAGCTGAAGAAGCACCATCAGAGATACAAGAGACCCAGAATCGAGCGGCCCACATTCGAGCCGCGTCCTACCGATCCGAGACACTACGATCGCTACAAAGAGGAAGAGGCTAACGATTACAGCCGTGATAACAAAGAGGTAATTTCATCGAGCTGACAGACACTCTTTAAATCTGAATCAGTGGATAATCACTGATATCCCAAATATGGGAATCATTCAGGGAATCAGTGAATTTACAGTGAAATTCAACTAAAAAATCAATAAAACGTAAAATTCTTAACCTACTCTTTAAAACTTTTAGAGTAAATCTTACTCTGAAAAATGAAATCTCACTCTTAAAGATTGAAAACTGAGTCACTCTTTTTCAAGGTTGACTCAACCTTCACTTTTTAGAGTGAGATTCCATTCTAAAAAATTTAGAGAGTAGTTAACCTTACTTTTATAAATATAAATTCAATGTATAAATTCAATGTATGGTATTATGGTATTGGAATTGACATGTAAATCGATATTGCAATTATATTATGTTCAAATTCCTTTCCTTTTTCAATTAAATTTCACTATGAATTTCACCACTTCTTATTGAAATTTAGAGAGCAACTAAGCTTTTCAATCTGCAGCCACCGTGGCAGTATGGTACTCAGATTATCAAGGCTTAATTCTAAATAATGTTTTATGAATATCGCAAAGAATATTTGGCGTTTATAATTATTCATCCGTCGATCATGTGAAATTTTGCACCTTTCGTCAACAATCTGGATCTTTGTGCTTTAGAGCAGATTTTTATCAGTTGTTTCAAACTGTATAAAAATCTGAAAAAATTCTTGCATACTTGCGAAAGCTTCAACAACGTATTTTTATAAGTCAAATTGTATTTACTTATTTCTTACAAATTTAAATTTATCTACCAAATAGATCATAAAGTATTAACTGTGCCTTTAAAGTCCAACTTGATCGGCGCGCGCGAAAGGTTATTTATAATATAGGATAGCAGTTCTAAGATTTTTTTAAAGAAACTTTCTTAATTTAATTATGTAATCATATATATTTATTACGATATTGTTCTGAGATTTTTAGGAAATTTTCTCAAGTTAATTACTTAGCCAGATGTCATAGAAACTCTTTATGTGAGCTCAATAAACATTTTTTTTATTGTAAATTATGCTAATTATAAGAAATACGTTCATATTATGAAAAAATTATTGCAGTAGGTAGTCTATTCGAATTTAACAGTAGTGGAAAGTTGATCTTGTAACGCGTTGAAAAGACGAAGTGAGGCATAGGTACAAACGCAATGGTTCTCCCGTGTTGGCGGGCGCGCGGTTCGATCTCGTCAGGGTCGACGCTAAATTCGTACCGGATATTCCGCAGAACCATCGGGACTGGCAGGCTGAAGATGAAGAGTGCACGGAGACAGCAACAGCAGCAGTAGCATTGGAAACTTGCCAACGTAATAATAATAACAATAACAACAACAACGGTAACGGCACGAGTAACAATAGTAAGTAAATCAATCGAGATTTTTGCCCCACACCTGGCTATATATATGTCGAACTTTATTTCTTTTTTTTTTCTATTTCTCATGAAACGTAAATTTTGTAAAACCTTTTTATTTTGATGAAAATTGCAATATTAATTTTCAATTCTATCCATTTATTGAAATTTTTTTAAATAATATGTATCATATATAATATATATATCATACATATATAAATATGAATATATATATATATACACTACGTGCAACACAGTTTTAAAATAATATATCTCATATAATATGTGCATTGCATTTTGCGTTTCATAAATAAATAACTTATGGTCAAAATTAAAAAAAAAAGACAAGAAGACACTTCCGTCGCGATTATTCGGAAGTTTCCAGGTGTGGGGCGATTTACTGTTTTCAAGATCGATTTGGACGGACCCCTTTCACGTCGAATAAAAAGGTGACATGTTCTGTCACACAGGGCTAGGGCATTATGGCCACCATCCGGATCCCGGAGAGGTCGATTTGCCCCCCGAGACTCAACCCACCCCACCCAGCGCCACCCTGGTCGGCACTACCATCACCCACTTGAGGGATCCGGATCATCATTCTACAGGTATAAAATTTTACGTTTCTCGAGTACCGTTTCTTACCTCGAAAATAGCGGTTTTCGACGATGATCGCCGCAATTGTACATGAAAATAAAACGAAATAAAATAATCGTTTTTGATCTTTATGAATTCATTCTTTTTTTAAATCGATTTTTGCTGTATAATGAACAGTATAAAACGAAACTGGAACAGACATAGTTATGAAACTAAGCGGACTTGGTTGCGAAAAGATATCGTGAGATGCTTCTTCGTTATGAAAAAGATAATAAACGAGAGAACGATATGCATATCTTAAGAAGTATAAAAGACCCTTTTTTCAGCACGCAAATATAGTAAAAATACAATTTCCAAGATGATAACAATTTACAATACAATTTCAAAAGGATAACGTTTAGTAAGCATATGTATAGGTCAATCGAGAAATTTATCGGAAAAGATTATAAAGGTAATTTATTTAATTGTATCAATTTTACTATACTGACAAGTTGGCCTTTTAACGCGTTCCATGCCACGTGAATCACCAATGACCCACACTTGATTTTCATTCAGACCGTTTGATATTTCGACTATAAAAAACGTAATTATAAATAAAATAATGATTTATCATACATGGATTCATAATTGTGATATATGATACAATCTGGTACGTTAGACTTATATGATTCATGGTACATTAGATCATCTTCTTTACAATAATTTTTGTAATTTTTTAAATTATGAAATACATGTTATTTAATAAATGTAGCAAACAAAAATATCGTGGGTCACCAACGTGATAATCAAATGACTTATTCACTGGCATGAAACGACGTGTTAAATTAAAAATATTTCTTCGCAAGATTTCTTATTGGCTTTGCGCGACTTAGAACGTGCGTCACTTTCGCGACCGCTTCAATGACCAAATATATCCAATTCCAATAGTATAGATAATCATCGTGTTTTGTTTTGCCCATCGCGTGATAGAAGTTTCCCGTTTATTCGGTCCATTCAACGTCGTACATTTCCCTCGGACGTGAGGGCGCGGCGAGGGGTAGAACACTACCGGGTTGAAAGTACAGCCGGTCATTAGGCGGACAGGGAATCAAAATAATTGGCCTAATCACGCTTAACTGGTCGCGATTAGATTTGCGTTGCTCGGTCCGTAGCAGCAGCCCACGCAACCTCATTTAGCGTCCTTCCGCGTCCAGTTTCGCCTTCGACAGCGCTCGCTTATCGATCCTCAGGTACCATCGAGGCTTACCGAGTAACTTTCGTGAGTCCCACGGCGAAGATATATCGTCGCGAAAGTTGTTACCGAGTTTCCTCTGTGCAAAGCGCCAACAGCAACGTCGTGTCATGCCTGTTTCCCGCAATTTGTTCGCAGAGATTCAGAATTGCGACAGCGTCAAGATCAAGTTCGAAACGCTGCACACGATGGACTCCTCGGACACGATCGACATAGATAGCCACATGTCGGATCGGGCGAGCGTAAGCTCGAAAAACGCCGCCGACAGCGATAACATGATGATGATAACACCAGAGTTATTGGGACTGATGCCATCGGGAAGCTCCGGTCAATCAGACTCGGGTGAGAATAACTCGAGGGGGCACAGTGGACAGTCCAGCTCGCACCATCATGGTTCGAAGTCGTGGACGCAGGAGGACATGGACGCGGCTTTAGAAGCGCTGAGGAATCACAACATGAGCCTGACAAAAGCTTCGGGTAAAAAGAAAGATATATTCCGAATTATTGGATAAGAAATTATTGAAAATTTTACTCTTAATTGAAAGTTCAGTTTTTCCTACAATATGGAAAAAACGGCTACGGTTGCCACGACCAAAAGTCGCCCATCAATACAGTTTTTAGTTATAAGAACTGTACGATTGTGATAACTGTAAGATTGGCATATCTTAACGGTTATGGCTGTTCAGATATATCCATCTTACGATTAACGCAACCAAATATATTGATGGGAAAATTCATCATTTCCGATTGTGACAACCGTAACATTTTTTCTGTGGAGCTAAAATTTCTGTGAGTAATGGTCGTTGACTATTGATTGCATTAGCCGATGTAATTTAACGTGTATAATTATATGCACAATGACTTGTGTAAAGCTAAAAAAAATTTTGTAAGTACGGAATAAATCTAATTTTAAAAAATGTAGCTCATATGAAGGATATCATATATGAAATAATTAAATGTTAAATTTTATTAATATTTCAGCAACATTCGGTATTCCCTCGACGACACTATGGCAACGGGCGCATCGACTGGGCATCGACACACCGAAGAAAGACGGCCCCACGAAATCCTGGAGCGACGAGAGTTTGAACAATGCCTTAGAAGCGTTGCGTACCGGTTCCATTTCGGCTAACAAGGCGTCCAAAGCATATGGCATACCTTCTAGCACGTTGTATAAGATCGCCAGGAGGGAAGGTATCAGATTGGCCGCACCATTCAACGCGAGTCCCACTACATGGACACCATCCGATTTGGATCGTGCTTTAGAAGCAATAAGATCTGGTCAGACGTCCGTACAGAGAGCGTCAACGGAATTCGGTATACCTACGGGGACTCTTTACGGAAGATGTAAGCGGGAAGGAATCGAGCTTAGTAGAAGCAATCCTACGCCGTGGAGCGAAGATGCTATGACTGAAGCTCTCGAGGCTGTCAGGTATCAATAAATGACTCTTCTCTTGGCTCTCTATACGTTCAACAAAAATCGTATTACAGAGATAGATCGATATACTTCAATGATTCAACTTGAGAAAACATTAATAATTAGTGTGGATTAAATTAAATTTATTTTGTATGTTTTATTTATTGTACATATCTTGGAAGCTTAAGATATTTGTAAAAGATTTTTAATTCCTTTGTGAAGTTTCGATTTTATCGAACACAATGGATGAAACTTGTATGACTGATGCAAATTTCTAATGCAAAATAAATATTTACATTGCTCCTGAATTTACTGTTACAGATTAGGACACATGAGCATAAATCAAGCGGCAATCCATTATAATCTGCCGTATTCGTCACTATACGGACGCTTCAAGAGGGGCAAATACGAGGAACCCGTCGTCGGCGATATCTCGCAGGATGGTACCAGTCCACATTTCCATCAGAGCCCTAACCAGAATCACTCATCCGCCCTTCCAGATCAAATGCCTTATCCGGGCAGTTGAAACTTACCTCTTTACTAGAGTATTAAGTTAGCTTGCTCCGAACTTTTCGATTCGCGGCAGCTCCTCAAACAACTCTTTAAGTAAACACGCGCGGGCGACATTCTGAAAGATTAGATACTGATCGGAGAGAGAATGTCATTATGAAAACACACATCTATGATAGCGAAGAACGAAGATTTACCCGCAGTATTAAAAATGGATCGCCGTAAGCAAGCATGTGTGTACATTGTATGATTTTTTTATCGTCGGAACAAGAAACGTAGATTATACATACTAATTTATAAGAGTTATTTATAAAAAGAGCACACTGTACAGAGACCGAGGGGGGTGCCCCAACGAAAACTACTTTTAGCACGTAAGTCACTATGAAGCGTTAGATGAGGATAGATATTGCAACGGACAACAGTATGTATTCTTGTTAAGCGAAGTCATACAAAAAAAGTAATGCCATTCGTCAATTGACAGTAGGAGATTGTAGCACTGATTTTCTGAAGACTCTTTAAATTCTAATCTCGCGTTTTCCATTTTCATTATCAAATTAAAAGATTACATTAGAATTCACAAATGAATTCTCGAAATAGTTTTTTTTTTTTAATGATAATTTCGCATAATGAGGATACATTCGTGAGCATGTGTCGATAGGGATGAGAGCGTATATATTATTTAGTGCTATCCACAAAATTTGAATACGTAATGAGAAAGCAGCATTTGTTATATGAGAATGGCTGAAACAAAATGATATAAGAACAAAATTTATTGCAATTTAAAGGACATACGAACGATTTTATTTTCTTAATGAGTTGTGTCTCCGTGTTTTATTTCATACGAAATTAGCAAGCGCATTTTATTTATTTATGTTGAGCAAAGTTAATTAAAATGAGTCAGTTGTTTGGAAACAGAAACAACTCGTGTCTATTCGTAAAATGACGTTTTGGCTACTATAGTTCGACGGTATTGTGACATGAAAAGTTTCATGAAAATTTATGCGCTAATAATTTAAAACATATTTCACATAATGGACTGATAATGATTAGGGTCTTTAATTTTTGTATTATCAACTTTTCCGCGTTTTTTTTGTTCTGTTAACGAAAGAGGGATAAAAAAAGAGATGAATTTTCCATGATGGATAAGATGGTAAATATTTATGAAATAGATAAATACGGCTTTTAAGAGTTTCTTAGAAAAATTTAAGATTCCCTCAGCTCAACTGCCACTTATATAAATATGTTACACACATTATTAATTTATCATGCTCACATTAATTACATTACATAAAAATATACATATAGATATATGCTACTTATAAATATATAAATATATATATATGTACAGTTTATATATATTTTAAATTAAAAAGTAATGCAATCAAAAAAGCGTTCGATTCATATAAGTCTAAGATTCCTTTTTACTTTTTCTACTAGATGGATAAATCACTTCTTTATAACTCTTAGGTTTGGTTTTTTATTTTCTGATTTGTGATTAGATTTGAATCTGATAATAAAAATTGTGTTTTTTTTTAAGCTATAATTAATCACTGATTTTATAAGTTTAGTTTTAAAAGTTTATCGATATAAAACCGTCAATTTAGTGATTATTCATTAACGATAGTTAGAAAAATACATTTTTTTTTATATTATTATCAGGTTAAGTCTAACTACAAGTTAACCAGAAAATGAAAAGCGTTTTAAAGATTTTATTCAATAACTGTGAGAATAAAAATATTTAATAACACAGTTTGCTAAAGATTACATGCTCGTTATAAAATAATGTTACACAATTTTGGGTACTAAGTATATTATTTCAAAATAAATACGTTTTATAAATTAGAAAATTTGTATGAGAAAATATTAATTTTTACCAAAAAATTCCAATTATCTTAGTTGTATCAGTAAAGTATTTTCGTATTATCATAACTTTTTTTGGTATTTAAGTTCGTTCTTGAAGCGTTTTGTTACAAACAAATATTTCCATCGTGTACCTTCCGGGTAAGACCATCGCACAATGCACTTATCCTTAAGCTGAGTTGAAAATCCTGGACGGTTAGGGAGTAGGTAAGCAGCGTTTCTAATGAATACAGGATCTTCAAAGTATCCGTGCTGATGACTAGTGTACTCTATTTTAATATCCGTGAATTCACTTAAGCAAATAAAATTCCATATTTGGAGATGTTGGATCATCTCGCCCAAGCCAACTCCACCAGCATGCCCCCACACTGGTACTATAAATAAAAGAAATTTGCATTTTGTTTCGCTAAGTAAAAGATCACTCTGAATGATAAAAATCTAAGAATATGATTATCACAAATTTACTTGAATGTTTTTTTGCCATAAAATATACAGCTAAGGCTTCATTAACTCCACCGAGCCTGCCTACATTAATGTTCCAAAAATCGACCCCGCCAAATTTTAAGAATTGCTTGAATAGGACGCGATTTGCGCACGTTTCGCCACAACTCACTCGCACTGGGTATTTCAACTCTTTTAGTGCATCTCGTATCGCAACGTGTCCCAGAGCATCGTCGGGAGATGTCGGTTCTTCTATGCAATAGGGACGCATTTGATTGAAACCTTTCACAGAAAATATTGCTTCGGGCTTGTCCCAGAATTGATTCGCGTCCACTATCAATATCTTGTCACTACCCTTGCCTACCACATTTCGCATCAGATTACACTTCTTCCAGCTCACAGAGATAGTCGGGCCTACACATGTTTTATACTCCTTAAACTCTAGTTTCTTAAATTTTTTGCAAACACTTCTAAGTTGTTGGTTGTTAAAAGACCACCATCCGATGTCGGCCGTATACGCTGGATGTCCTTTACTTTCTAATATCTTCTTCCTTTCCTCTTTACGCGATTGATCTTTCTTGAGCATTTCTATCGCCTCCTCCTCGGTCACCACATCTCTACTGTAATAAAAAAGATATGTAAGAAATTTCAAATATTTAATGTAACAATTTAATATAAAATATTAATACTCGAATATGTGCGTGCGTGCGTGCGTGGTTTTTAAATGCAATCATGGCATAAACAATGCCATGACAGGTTTTACCTTACATATATCTAAAATCCACAGTGGAAACGAGTTGTTCGGGTGTCATGTTCATCAACAGCTTCCAGACGGGTTTATCCTCGATACGTGCCCATAGATCCCACAAAGCGTTCACGATAGCTGCTGCAGCTAAGTGTACCACCCCGCACTCCACTCCTAGCTAAAATATATGAATCATACCTTGAGTCATTACATATTAATTAATATAATTGATAGACAACATGATTTGTTTTATTATATATATTACCCATCGAAGTTCCACATCGGTTGTTAACTGTCTCCAAAATGATGCAAAATTTGAATAGATTTCTGTGGTCGTTCGTTTCTTTACGAATCTGAACATAAGCTCACACGTTTGAACCACTATAAAATTTATTATCAATATAATGGAAACGTGAGAGAAAAGTAATTAGTATTGTTAATACGTACCAAATTCATTTCCTCTTCCCAAAGTGGCTGCAATGCCATATCCTTTATATTTTGTATTAGTATGGATTATTACATACGTGCAGGCGTGGTTGGGATTCGTATGCTGTTAAGAGTAGATTATGTTAAATACAATCCTCACGATAATTCGAAAATAAAAAACAACGCAAATATTTTATTAAGAAAATATTATATTAAGAAAATTAACGTATTGCAATGCATACCAATGAATCATTTCCAATCTTCCACATTGATGTTGGAAATCTTACATCGCACACTTCGATGTCGACGATTTCTGCCTCTATCATCTTTCTGTATCACTCAGCAACACGATATTCACGAACTGACGGTAATGACGATGTTTCTGACTAAATAATATCCTCCAGAAATGACCTCTTTCAAAATATACATACATATACATACAAAAAGATTTTCTGTACGGCGTGAAATGAATATTTATATTTACCTATAAGGATTCGAATCAAGAATTAGTTAACAATTACGTTAAAATCGATCTTATAGATTATTCAAATTTATAAAACATTCTTGCTTTGAATTCTTTGTGTATTATTATTTTTTGGTGCTTTCTATAAATATCTATAAATATACAAGAATAATTTTCATACAGAATTTTCTCCGCTACTAAATGTATATTTAATGTGTAATTTGATTTGTAGTTTATTATATAATTATTTATGATTCTGAAATGCTAATTTTTTATTAGAATTTCAGAATCGCTACGCGACAAGTCATTTTGTCGAGCTCATCCTCTATAAATTACTGATATTATCTCATTATATTTCATTGTTCGCATTATTTTTAGACTTATTGTTGTAACGCTCACAATTTTGTTTATATTATAGGCCATATCAATTCAAATTCATAAGCGATATATTTGAATCATTTCTTTGCAATCACATCTATTAATGCCTTCATTAAAAGTTCTAAATGTTACACACAATTAATACTCGAAGCCATTTACGCAATATGCATAACGACATTGTGCAAAAGAATTTTCATTCTCTCCGATATTTCCTTTAAAAAATCATTCACTTATTAAAAAAAAATACATACAATATATCTCGACAAAATTTTTCGAAACATTGTCAGTTATTCTGAGAAAATCTAAATTATTTTAAATTACTAAGAGTACCATGTGTAAACTATATTTCATGTATGTATAATACGACGTGCGTACAATTTATATGTATTTTGTCGTTAATCCTCCAAACTACTATACGTCGAATCGCTGTTTTTCACTAACATCCGTGGATCATTTACGTTAGTACTACATTTTTCCTGATAAATTAGTTGTGAAATATTAGAAAAAAATGTTTTTATTGTGTTACATCTCTACTCTCTACATATTCTAAACATTTTTAAACTCTGATATATTTTTTTATGTAGCAAAATCTATTGCAACGATACATCTTGAAATTTTGATTATTTCTTGCAAGACCCACGTCAGTCCACGAAGGTTAATCATTCGAAAAGACTTAGTTATTATTATTAGGAATTATATATCAGAATAGGAAGTTGAAGATGCTGCAGCGGGTACAAGCGTTCATTTTTTCCAATTTTTTTTTTTCTTTCATAATATTTACTAACAGACGATAATCTAGAATTGGGAATACAGGCATATATGCGTCTTTCTAGACCTTCGACAAATCGCCAAGTTATACGAGGAACATGTTAACCGAGGAAGTTATCCGAATAATCAGCGATAATCGAGAATAATCCCTCCTACACACGCGCCGGATATAAACAAGTGCCATATGCACCAGTTCGTTAGTGGGGGTTAACAAGCGTGGTTGTCATGGAAATCAGATGCCCTACCGCGCTCCGATTGGATGGTGCGGTACCGGTGGGGAATCAGAATGAATCAGAAGCACGTGTGGAACAGAGAGTATTCCGACAACCTCTTTGCTGAACATGTTCCCCACATAAATTTGCGATTTTTCGAGGGTCTAGAAAGACACGTGCATGTATTTTCAATCTTTAGTTATCGTCTATCGGTAAATATTTCCTGAGAGACACGACCAAGTTAAGCAGTACATCTCTGTAACCTCCTGTCCGAATATGTACTTCTGATAACTTCAACGATTTTTCAACTGCTGAACTGCTCCGACTGCACGTAAAATACACAGAGTGCTAGGCTGGCTGGTTGTACACAGTATATACTGCGTACGCAGTGTACAGTCAGAGAGAAACCTGAGAGAGGATATGAGAGCCTTTTTCTTCTAACCGCAAACTGCTCCCGCGCACTACTGTCCTCTGAAAAAGTGTATGTTCAAACAAGTTAATTTAACGAATTTTGTCTTATGATACGCGTCTGCATAAAAATGGAATTCCGAAGTTATATTTTTTTACGCAAATTTTCAGCCTGTTTTTACCAAACATAATTACTAGTATGTAAATATATATTCCAAAGTCTCTATAATCACTAGCAATTATAGAATCTTTGAATACCAGGATTGGGTAAGTTAACCTTTTTTTTAAACTCGAAAATTTAACCTAAGCTCATGATAAGTCTTAAGCCCATGACACATACAAAAACATAAGGCTGTAACACGTAAGCAGTAAGGAAATGTATGCGTGGTCTACAATGGCAGTATCATGTAAGATATTTAACAGAGGAAAATTACAAAAAGGAAAAAGCTAAACGTAATTCACGTATCTCTTCTTTATCCTTTGATTTTAAACAAACTTTTATTTGAATAATTTCTCCAACAATACATTTTTACTCGTAATCTACAAAAGCGACGATGGGCTTCGAATACTATGGCTGCGTTCAGCAGACTCAACAGTTTTGCAACCGTTTTATGATTGTCTGCTGAGATAGGACCATTCTTCTAGATCTAAAAGTATGATCCAATTAGCGCGAAGGAAACTTCCAACAGTTGCAAAACAAACGTTCTGCTGAATGCAGCCTATGTTACTGCACTGAAAAAAAAGATTGGCTGCTGCAGCAAATTAGATGGTAAAATATGGCGTAGCATTTTTAATTGACTGCAGCAACCAATTAAAAATGCTATGCCATATTTTACCATCTAATTTGCTGTAGCAGCCAATCTTTTTTTTCAGTGTAAATTCGCGTTCTGCGACAAACCGTGAGTTCTCCGCTCGTGCTCCAGTTTTTGACAGTTCCGCTATGCGGTCGAGCGCCGTCAATTTCGATTGCTAAAACTAGGTTCAATAAATATAGTTATGGGTCTACAATAGAAGTCGTAGCGATCGTAGGGTCTTAAGTCATAGAAAATTGACCAATCACAGTTGATTATTCTTCTCATATTCGACTGTGATTGGTCAATTTTCTACGACTTAAGACCCTACGACTGCTACGACTTCTATTGTAGACCCCGCATTATAGTCCTACGGACCAGATGTCACCCAAAGGGTTTCGGTAACAGATCACAGCTATTTATATCTAAATATCTTACAATCAGTAATGGATGAGGCTGTAAGGCCCTGCGCACAATGGAGGAAATATTAGGAACAGGAATAGATATTAAGATTTCAACCTATCAGAAACCGTGTATTCCGGTGTAACTGGTACCTGATAGGTTAAAATCTTAATATCTATTCCTATTCCTAATATTTCCTCTATTGTGCGCAGAGCCTTAGAGTACGAAATTGACCAATCACAGTCGATTATTCTTCTTACATTCAACTGGTCAATTTGTTGCTCTAAAGCCTGCGGCATACGATGCTTGTTTTTCTGCTGGATTCTTAGCTGGATTCTTGCCATTGGATTAGAATCTTGCCATCGTTTTGTTGCCATTGGCTACGGTACTAACAGTGTCAGCATCATAGCCAATACGGTAGCAAGAATTTATTCTAGCTACACTGAAAAAAAAGATTGGCTGCTGCAGCAAATTAGATGGTAAAATATGGCATAGCATTTTTAATTGGTTGTATCAGTCAATTTTTG
>NW_017257455.1:0-3674 GCF_001594055.1 Mycetomoellerius zeteki | reverse complement strand
TGTGTTTCAATGCTCGGTCAAAGTCGGCACCACTTTCAAAAATATACAATAGCTATAACACCCGAGTCGAGACGCGTCCGCCACGAGCGAGTGGTTCATCAGAACTGGGGTGCTGACAATCAAATATTTTTGAAAGTGTTGCCGACTTTAACTGTGCAATTGCTTCCTTCTGATGCATATCCGCGAATTGGCTCGTCTCGTGCGTTCGTCCTGACGCGCGTTATTTCGACGTGACGACGTCGTAAATACAGGTGTCCGGTGTCCGTTCGGGCAACGCCATTTTCGCGGGCATTGCGTCACTTCTTGCTACTGTAATCCATTAAAACATGATCTGGCTCCGTATTGCCTCCGCATGAGGGAAGCAGGAGCCATTATTATTTAAGAGGAAGAAGAAGATGTTAATTCAACGTCGATTGACGTTAATTTTATATTGATCGATCATTCACTTGTAGCTAGGGATGTAACAGAGCGTAGAGTAAGTCCGTACACTGAAAAAAAAGATTGGCTGCTGCAGCAAATTAGACATTTTAGGATCTCCACTGGAAAAAGACGGGATAAAATTTGGTCATCCAGAAACATTCTAATGATATCTAAACGATGATGTCTTATGGATGTAGAATAAGCAGATATATAAACATCCTCAGTATATCCTAAATACCTCCTAAGTTCTATTCCCTAGTATTCTGGATGTTTGAAAAGCCCTCGACATACATTTGTAGGATGTACCTAGAATCAATTTTTGCTGTGTGAGTAAGGGAACGGTGACATTGCGTCTTTAACCTTTAGAGAGCCGGCATTTTTGCCTTGAAATTTTGAATTTTTTAATGTAAAATTCATGTATATATTGAATGTTTATGTCGAGGAGTCGACGAGTTTTCCGCTGGCCACTATAGTGGCCAGTCCTCAACGGGATGGCCAATGTGGAAACTTTTCATTTTTTGTTTTTAGTATTCCTAAGTGTTTTTGATGTCGCAGAACACGTTTCTGAAGTCAGATTATCGAAATTTTATGTAAAAATAGTGTTATTTACCTAGATAAGTCAAATTATGAATGAAAACATAGACATTTACGTATATATGAAACTTTCCTTTAGGACCCCAGTGAACATGCATGTCTAATCGACAATCCGAAAGACGTCTTTAAAAAAGATGGCTTTAAGGCGTTTACAAAGACATCTTTAAGATAACTTTTAGACAAGTCCTAAAAACAATTCTTTTTAAGACATCTTTCGGGCGTCCTTTTCAGGACGACTTTAAGATTTTACAAAAAAGATATCTTGAAGGTGACTCTTAGTCAAATCCTATAAAGACATCTTTTTTAAGATGTCTTTTGGACATATCTGTTTAAGACATTTTTCAGAACAAGAATAAGACAATGTTTTATAATAATTCGTAAATCAACATATGTGATGTATCTGAATAATAATGAGTTCGTAATCGCGCGTAAAAATAATGAGATACGTAATTTCGTGTAAGAGACATTCAAATGTATTGGACATCCTGCATTGTATGTTAGATGTCACTAGTTAGATGTCAATTGTGCACTTAGGGTGCCGTCACATGCGGCGTAACCTGCGTAAGCGTAACCTGCGTATTCTAGTAATTTACTAGACATGCAGGTTACGCTTACGCAGGTTACGCCGCATGTGACGGCACCCTTAGTGTTATACCACAACCTGTTATCAAAACATCGACTAGTACTAAAAAACATATATGTGAGGGAGAATTTAATGGTAAAAATAAAACTTTTTTTGTTGCATACTTATATTCCTGTTTGTAAAAATGGCATTTACAATTACAATAAAAAAGGTATTGAAATATTTTTAAATAAACAAAAATGTGTATGTGATATATTTTAGTTGTGTACATTAATGACAATGATGAACGTGTTAATGAGGATGGCTGTAATATGACAGTGCACACTGAAGTGAAAAATACAGACTCAAATGAAGATACAGACTCAAATGAAGAATTTAACATGAATGATGAACGTAATACGAATGGTAAACAGTGAGAATTAGAATGTGCGGTGATAGACAATATGAAAAAAAATGTAGTTAATTCTTAAAGTATTAGTATTAATTAAATCTTTTCCATATTTTATAATTGTTTTTTAGGTATTGAAAATGTTCGAGATGTGACAAATGAAGCAAATACACAAGATAGATGCCATAATACTAGATGCTGTGTGGTAAATTATATATTACTAAAAATAAAATAATTTTAAATTTTCAAGTTTTTCCTTATTTTGTATATCAGAGTTCTTATATTTTATTTTAGACTTTTTGTAATAATTTTATCTTTTATTTTATACAAGTATATGCCACACAACAAATCATAATCAAACAGTTACAGAAAAATGAAAAGAAGCTAAATTTATTGATAAATTTAGCAAAAAATCCACTAGTTGCTGATGCAATTGAATATGAAAAAGGATTAATACCCGAGTTTCCTTTAACGAGCTTGGATGATTTATTAAAATTTGAAGAAGAGCTTCAATCTGACAGATTAGAATACAGTTCGTAAGTGTTTTTGTATATATATATAAATAATTGATTTTTTTATATTCGACTGATTGATCAATTTCTTATGGCTCACAGTTTACAATCCTATTGTAGAAACATATTGCTGAACTCTCACGAGGCATGAACCACGAATGTGAGCATAGGCGTTAGCAGAATTTTTTCCAGACGGAGGCATGAATTATGCCTCGGCCTGGAAAAAATTCTGCTAACACCTATGTTCACGTTCGTAGTTCACGCCTCGTGGGAATCGAGCATATGGGTACTACTTCATTTATACGTTTTTGCTATACGACAAATGTATGCAGGACAGAGAGGTCCTAGGATCTCTCTATCCCATAGCCAAACAGGCTTGAAAAATTTGTCGTACGACAAAAACGCACAAATGAAATAGCGGCCTATTATTTAGGACATTATTTATAAAAATGTAGCGACACACACACACACACACACACACACTCACACACACACACACACACACACACACATTGCATAATGCAATAATCACCGAGAAACAGAGTGGTAATGTCTCTCAAGTCTCACAAAAATAGACCTAAAAAATTGATTTTCTATAATAAAAAAACAGTTTGGTTAAAGAATAACAAAAAAGTAAAATTTGTAGAATGTATACATATACATATAAATACGTACATATATCACTTCTTTCGTATATAGGCTGTTCAGTACAAAAAATCTATAGTATGTACATGTATTAATAATATAAATTGTGTTAGATTGACAGTAAAGCTACATTCAATTTAATAATTTATCGAATAATTATTTTGACGTAGAAACCTCTAAAAAAGTTAATAATCAATGCGCTTAGGCGGCTATTTTAACAAGATGCCATGTTATTGTTCAACTTTGCATAACTCGAAATGTATACAACCAAATAGAACGTTAAATAACAAAGAACACACTCAAATGTACGTATATTTGTTTAACAAGAATGAGAAAATATGTGTAATTAAATGCTAAAATATACTTTAAAATGCTTGAAAGTCAAAATGTTATGACGTTATAATATATGTTAGTTATTGTGTATTAGCGTCATGGTATAACGATGAGCTATTGAACAAATAATTCCGTAAGTAATTATTAGAATTCGCTATATTTAATAACGGAGATCTTAAGAGAGGTCACTATACCTACA
>NW_017257454.1:521704-529743 GCF_001594055.1 Mycetomoellerius zeteki | reverse complement strand
TTTCGTTGCTAAGTATATCTTCTAATTGTTTGTGAATTATATCTTATCGTCATATAAAAATATTAATGCAAAAAAACCCTGAAGGCTTGTATAAAAAGCAATTTATTATATTTGATTTATTCTTGGAGCCATAAAACTATTTTTATTTTAACTTAACTTTTTTTATGCAAATTCTAATAGGCTCCAATACTCTAAAAGGATATAATTTGAAGAGAGCTAATTGTGTATTGTACTTTATAATTTGTACTCTATATTATTATTATTTATCTCCATTTTAAGGATCATGTAAGTACGCAGGAATTTTAATTACTAACGACTAATTTTAATTAATAAACGACGTAACAAGTATAACGTATTATTACTTTAAGATAATAGTGTTATTTTAAATTTCAAACATAAACCGTGCAGAAAATTAGTTCATTTTTGGGCTTCTTTTGAGCTTCTTTAATAAGTTTTCTCTTTTTATAGATAAATTATTTGATCATAGAAAGAGTTTGTTATATTTCTTTCTTCAGTTATATTGCTTCAAAAATTCAATTTCTTTGAAGTAACGATGTTCACTGTAAGCCTTAGAAGATGAGGAAATTAAACACTTCGATTAATTGTTTCGAAATTAATTCGCGAGTAGCGAGCTTTGTGCGGTTCGCATGTAAAACCGCGGGGAAAGGGCTTTTCGGGGTAAATGTTCGTTGTAAATTGCGCGTTTCGCTCAGTAATTTCTACTCGGGTATGCGCACCCTTATACTTGCCGTTTAACTCGGTTAGGTTTCGACCCGGTGCACCGGAATACAATAGGCTTCAGGAATAATTACGAGATTGCGAGAATTATTGCTCAAGAGATTCCCCTTACCCATTCTTCGACATTACATCATTCCGGCGCTCAGGGAGCTATTAAAACTCGACATCACAATGGCCCATTCATTCGATTTTACCCTCCGCTTGTAAATCCACCGTATGTGAATGTAAACGCGTGTATGCATTCATTACAATAAAAGATATATTGCATCATAGCTAGGATTCTCGCTATTTGTATATCTGTGATTATATTTAATTATATGAAAAATGAAAACAATTTTCTCTACATTTCATTTCATTTAAATGAAAAATAATAATCCATCTATGAAGTACTGAAAAAATCCAATAACTACTATCAAATGTATCATGTTTAGCGTATTGAGAGAAATCGCAGTTTTGCCCTTTAGCATCTTTAAAAAAATGTAGTCAAAACTAACTGTTGAATAATTGTTATAATGTTATAACTAATGACAGTAATTACTGATAAAAAATTTATTTATATATTGGTCCAATTTTGTCAAGCTAACTGATAGTTGAGCTAGACAGCATAGAAATTGTATCAGTTACTGATCAATATAAAACTTGATATAATTGGACAAGTATTGATGAGTCTTTATCAGTAAAGTTTTACTTATAGTAAAGTTTCACTAGTAAAGTTGTTTAAATATTCTGATAAGCTATCATCGGTTACAATGAATAATTATCCATCAGTTGCTTTTTTTAGTGATCAGTTTCGACTACATTTTTTCAAGGGCATAAAATCATTATCCTCTATCATTAATATTATATTCCGTTAAATTTCGATGTCGCATCACGATCGTTTTACAACACCAGTGCACTGCATGTGTATCTCGTGCACTCGTTCTGTGAGACAATTTATTGGTGATTAGAATTGTCGGGAATAAGAGCGAGTGAAACTCTCGTCGCGGGTGTAAAAGCGATAGTCGACGTCGCACGACGCGCAATAAAGTGCGACACATAAAGGGAGTTCTCGTACCTATTCAAGTTATTTGCCCGAGGAGGAACATTCGATGCAATGCGTGCAATACTAAATGGTTGCGAAACGTCTGCAAATGCACAAACCGGAGAGATTACGGTTTCGTGGCAACATGCAAATAGAAGCGTTGCAACAGGTGTAATTGACAGAGCGACTTGGAACCGAACACGCGCGATCTCGCCGCCTGTGTGTAAGTCACATAACGTCGATTCTACGCTATAAGTTAAACAATATTCGTTGACACATAATTTCGCGAGAATTGCTCTACACCGGGATGGCATTCATGACCAAACACTGATTAATGATACATTCATGATTTCACGGATTTGCGATCGCTCGACATTATGCACATATGTGTACCTCCCGTGATTGTTTCCGACGTGTACATCCCGTGATTGTTACGTCGCTGTTGTGGATCAAACGGTTTCCAAAAAGTCTGCAATACGTTAACAATTCTAGATATATACATATTTACTTCTTATTGAAGCTCGCACTTTGATGGACAGATACCGATATCAGTAGAATTGAAGTTTGATTTTCGACGTGATCGACGCGAATGAATATATCATATGTTGTTGCTCTAAATAAATGTAAAAACACATATGTGAAATAAAATCGTGTGCAGAAAGTGAAGATAATAAATAAATTTTGTACACTGAAAAAAAAATGTGCAGATTTTAAATAAATATTTACTCCAATAGTACTAACGAAATATTTATTTATAGTAAATAAATATTTATTTAAAATAAAACAGTTATATTTAAATCGAATAAATATATGTACATTTAGTAAATATTTCGTTAGTACTATTGGAGTAAATATTTATTTAAAATCTGCAAATTTTTTTTCTGTGTAGTTATATTTTAAATTAATTTTTATTAAATACTTTATTTAATTTTTAAGTATGTAGAAAGTTTTTTTTTAAATTTATATTATTTATAGCTTTACGAAAGAGAGAGAGAGAGAGGGGGGAACATAAAAATAATGAACTTTAAGATTTCTGAGAGAGAACAATACTTTTACATTCTTTTTCCAGAATGAAGTTTTTAAGATAGCTAGCTACCTATACTTAAAGGTTCATATCTTTAGAAAGTTTTGTAGAGTCGTGTATTTAAAAAAAAAAGAGAGAGAGATAAAGACTATTTAACCAGATGTTTCTAGTATTTCAAAGAAAAGAATTTCGCAGGACACGAATGACTCATTGGTGTATACTATAAGGATTAACGCTTTATTATGAAATGTTCAGGACATCTCCGCTTTATACATTTGTTAAATATATGAAAGCTATTTATACCTACATGTTATTATATTTAGCGTAAATTGTCAGAATTGAAAGTTTTTGCATTTATCTCTTCTAAAGAATTTTTAAATATTTTTATTTTATTATAAATTGTCAAAGAGAACAATGAAAATGAGATAATGTTGATATGTTAGAAACATCCTACGCGAATAATTACGTTTAAAAAACCAAGTAATGTAAGGTTAAAAATAATTTTTCGATATCTTTCTTCATACAATTAACTGAAGTCTATTTCGCGCGATGTCTGAATGCGAATTCCAAACGAAATTGGACACGTCTCCTTCTATATCTAACTATGGCTACTAATTTATACATTTAGAGATACGCGTATACACATCTAATATGTGCGGATGTAATAGGCGCTTGCAGACGCTCGGTGCATCAAGAGCAATCTCTCTGGAGTGAAGCGGCGCCGATAGGCGAGCTTGCACGGTCGATTGCGGAAATGTATATACGGATGTTATGTACGTCAAGTATATGTATATAGTTTAATATATGATATACCTATCGGGGGTCAGGACGCGTGTGTTTGTTTGTGAAGACGACGTCGTTGTTAACAAGCGACGTCGCCGGGGCATTCTTTTTTTTTGCGCGAGACGGTACATACGACGCTGCAGGTGCAACCGAAGCACCCCAATCTGACGTTGCAGCTGCGAGCGTCGGGACGCTCTCAAAGGGGACAAGGGGGTTGCGTTAAACGGTGCACATCGATCCGCACTGGCATTCTGGATACTGACGGAATTTCAGTCTCGATCGGCGAGAGAAATATGTAGCTCATTTCCTGTCTCTTTCACTCCTGTCTTAAACGGTAAAAAAATTAGACTTTCGATACGTGCTTTATACTATTACAACTACGGCTTTCTTGCTTAGACTTTCCTTGTTTTTAATTAACGAAATGTGACATCTCGAAGAAAGGAAAAAATAATATATACGCAAATATAGATGTTTGACAGTAATATTTATAATTATACAAGATCTTTGAAATAGAAAGAAAGCTGCTGCACATGAATTTTTATAAAAAGTTAATGTTTGAACAATATTCATCTTGAAAAAAGATTATATCGATATTATCAATAAAGAGTTTCGCAGTACTCTTCATTGATAACGTCGATATATAAATTCTTACTCAAAATAAACATATTGTTTAAATTTGACAATTTGTTTTAATATAAGCATGCGATTTTAAGTTATGCGAGTTCAAAATATGATATGACATAGTACAGTATAACTTTATGATAAATACAAAAATAGTTATTAGATTATATATATATATATAGCATTAAAAACACAATATTTTATTATATATAAATATTGGGAAGAGATTTTCAATTTATATTTCCACACAAAAAAATTTTCAATATCCATTTTAAAGTTACACTTAAGAGTTTTATATATATATATATATATATTTAATATTTGACATAAATAGTATATGTAATAATCTCTCAAGTGTATGTACAATATGTATATATATGTGCCAAATTTATATATGCTATAAGAAGTGATAGGATTTGAATTTAAATTTCTTCCCAATTTTTACTACATATTTTTAAAAGGCTACAGTTAGTTTAATAAAACATCAAATACCGTGCAAAAAATATATAGATATTCTCTGCTTTTGAGAGCACATCTTGAATAAACCTTCTTAAATAACGGAACTATATACAGTTTTCTAAGTTCGATCAGCATGCGATTAATACATATATTTATATGTATTACATTTACATTTTGGTAAATTTGTCGTTTTGTAAATTTGAGATATTTTGAATAATTGGGACACAGTAGAGAGATATCTACCTCTCAGTGGTCGAGGCTGCGAGTGCCATATATTCGTATATATGTGATACAAAGATCGACTTCACGCTGTCATATGTTGTCAGTTATCTCATGAAATACTACTGCAATATGTATCAAATATTGTTGTTATTTAGTACTACTGTATTACAGTACAATATTTAGTGCGTATTTTATTGATAACATTCTTATGATAGTGTTCAATTTTGTTAAAATTACTCTCAACGGCGTTTGTTGCATTTTTCATAACTATAATAACGAGCAAAACATGAAAATGTTATCGGTGAAAACATTCATTCGAACACTCAATAATAAAACATAAAAAAGAGAATCGAATCTCATGAGAGTTTTCCTAAGTTCAGACAATTTTTTTACGCACAATGTTATTGATGTACATTTGAAAGTGTTATGAGAGGCTTGTTATTTCAAAAACTGGTCTTACACGAAAAGAAAGATTTTGTTGAAGTATTTAAAAATTTAGATATAAATTTGATAATAATTCTTTAGTCATCAAAATAATTAGAAAAATTCAAGCATGATGAATAATGCAAAAAAAATTTATATCGCTGATCCAGCGATTAGCATGAGCGTTTCATATAATTATTTTACCAGTTCAATAAATTTGTTTTCAGATTTATATTTAGTTAAATTTTTAGATACCTCAGTGAAACTGTTCTTTTCGTATACGAAACGGTTTTACAAAATTCAGAGTTATAGAATATAATTATTTATATAATTCTTATAATTATTTGTGTAATGCGTTTTGAAAAACTATATTTGTATAATTCTTATACAATATTCACATGATACAAGCGTATAATACGAAGTGCAAACAGCAGCGCGCAACAATTTTTGGTCGGTATATAAAATTATCAGATCAAACCTTGTCAATTGAATAATTAAGAACACACATGGTATGCTTAAGTCGTATCTTAAAACATAAATTATTTATATTTTTTGACAACGGCATTTGTAATTCTGTCCTCTTTCTGTTGGAAAAGATAAGCTTAACTGGAATGTAAGTATTGGCTAAAAAAAAGGCTAAAAAATACACGTATGAATTATAAATAAAAATGAGAGATTCAAATATTCATACATCCACATCAGTGCTGTGAGTTTTCAGGATAATATATTCTAAAAATATTTTTCAGTAACAAAAAAATGTTATTTTTAATTAAAATATATATATCGATGAAAATTTACGAGTAACAGCAGCTGTTCGATGTTAAGAAAAATCTTCACTCGATTCAGATAATTTGTTTAATCCCAAAGGAATGAGGACATCGCGATAAGGTGAAGTTTTTTTTCGCCGAACATTTACTATAAAGAGAAAGAAAACAGAATTTCGAAAGCTGTCGTTTCGTCTATCGGAAGAAACAAGAGCATGCGAGGGATTGTGTTTTCAAAGCTACATATAAGATTAACTTGCAAAACAGCTAATGTCGTGATTACAATAGACAATTTCTTATTCATAAGTTTCTGGCAGATTTAGCAGATGATTGCTTAACGTCTTCCTTGTCTCTCTTTAGACCTAAATGTCTTACATCTTACATACGAATTCAACCTTCTGTTCTTCAGAGATATTTTTTGAAACTATCTTACTTAAATGATTACAGAGCTCTGTACATTGAGTCTGAACAGTACACATTTGCGCTTCAATTTTACGGAGACCCTCATGATTTAAGTACATTAGATTTTTCAGACTTCTCAAATAATACTTTTTGTCTTGTTCAAACGAGGTCGTCATTGTTTGATGTGATACTCTTTCCTGCAGTAACTGTTTACATTGTTGAAGCTCTAGCAATATCTTGTTCATAATAGATTTATTAGAAGAAGATTCTTCTATATTATGTTCTGGGAAGGTAAAGTGTAGATTTTCTTCATAAGGGACTATCTGTGTTTTAGACGAAGGGGAGATTGATTTGAGGGGGGAACTCACACTTGGAAGACCAGGAGAAAAGGGTATTGAAAAACTGTTTGGAGTAACAGGAGTAGTAGGAGTGTCGATTTTGAAGGATTTATCTATAATTTCATTATCAATTTGAAATGACCCGGAAATAGGAGTCTTAGGCGTCACATTCGGGGATTTTTTTGTAGGACTAGTAAATAAAGTTTTGAAGAGTCCCATACTAGAATTTCCAGATGACTCGGAAAGAGGCGTCGTATTTAATGATTTATCTAGAGAGACGATACTCTTATTGAGATTTCCAGATAAAGTAGTACTATTTTTATTTAAAATATCACTTTCAGACGAAACTGGTTTGAGGGAGGAACAATTACTTGGACGACAAGGAGAAACGGGCATTGAGAAAACGCATTCAGTCTTCGGAGAAGTAATAGTCGTAGCAGTAATTTTGAAGGATCTTTCATTAGAATTTCCAGATGACTTGGAGGGTGAAGATGGGTTTATGAGAATTTTAGGTGACATTTTCTGTGATTTTTTTGGAGTGATGACATTCTTATTGGAATTTTCAGCTAAATCATTACTTTTATTTAAAGTATCAGTTTCATCGATAAGTATTTGGAACTGCTGGCGAGCATTCTCCTCATATTTATAAACAGTACACCAAAGGCAAAAGAAACGATCAGGGCGAATGTTTATCTGTATACTTTTGTAAGCTTGTACTGTGCAACGATAATGTGCGACACTGTTGCAGTCACCATTGCAGCGAAAATCGCAGAACCGATTGTTTATCGGTTTTGAACAATATTTGCAATGTGTATCTCTAATTGTGCTAAGAGGATTTTGAATATCCTTTTTTGTAGGACTAGTAAATAAAGTTTTGAGGAATCCCGTACTAGAATTTCCAGATGACTCGGAAAGAGGGGTCGTATTCAACGATTTATCTGGAGAGACGATACTTTTATTGGAATTTCCAGATAAAGCAGAACTATTGCTTTCTTCCTGCATCGTGGAGACAAAGAAAGTGTCAGCGAGTCACTTGAGTTGACGATCACTAAAGTTTATCGTGAAGATCACTACACGTAACCTATCGATATAGATATGGCTGTGTTAGAAGGACGATGATAAACACAATCGAAGAGCGAACGTTACAAAAAGCAATAATATGTGTATATATATTAGTTCAAGTAGAATTGCAAGCTCGTTACCTGTGAGACCACGTCCAATTTACAACAAATCCTGTTTAATTC